>NC_141141.1:84360142-84627642 GCF_053477565.2 Lygodium microphyllum | reverse complement strand
AAAACTGTAGACACAATCATAACATCATAATTTAAGTTCTCACACAAAGTGTTTTAAGCTTTTGTTCACCTATTCAACATAGATGAGAATGTTACCTATTTAAAAAAATGAGAGAAAGAAAGAAAATTATATTAACATCTACAAAAGGCCAAGTTGGCCTATGAGACCAAAAGGTTACACACATAATGTCTAGGAAGTTTTCCAAGTCCCAGTAAAGCTACTATATGGTGTTATGGTGAACTAGGTGAGTAGGTACAAATGGTATACAGACTGGATACAATCTAGATGCACTTTAAGTGCAGTGTGGAGCGTGGTCATCTTAAGATGTCCCACATGGGGGCCTGTCTAGCATGGAGAGGCTAAAGCGGCAAGGTATGGTTCCTTGGTGGTGCTGTAGTATCCCTTCTATTGTAGCTGATGTCTCCTGCAGGGACGTGGGCCTGTTGGGTGTGGGCAGCACACTCTGCCTCTCTTTGTAGCTCTATCCAAGGTGACTCCTTGGGGTGGGGCCATTGGTTGGTTGACTACAGTCCTCGTTGTAGAAGGGGTGGCCGAGGGTCTATAGAACTCTTGGAGGGTGCATTGTTGCGTGTTCTCGACTATTTGGTCCCATACCCATAAAAGAGAGAGAGAGAGAGAGAGAGAGAGAGAGAGAGGGAGATATATATATAAGATTCATTTCCATTCATCTATAATAGGCATGTGCCTCATCTCACTTTTTCCTTGAAATCATAAAATTTGTCCCCAAAATTTACACTCAAAGTGTGAAAAGATCAGACCTTTAAACTTAAAGTTCCGAAAGGTAGAAGGGAGCGGCATGGCGGAGGCGCCTTTACCCCAACAACCTCCCACTTAAAGGAGAATCTGCCCCAATGAGAGAGAAAAGAAAAGAAAAAAGACAGTACAACTGTATATAGGTACAAGGGATGAGGAAAGGCAACATCTCATCCAACGCCCATCAATCTCCTAAGGAAGGCAAAGCGCTCAGTAGTGAGGCTTTTCGTGAGCAGATCTGCAAGATTCTCGTCAGTGGAGATCTTGACAAGGTCAACAGACTTGTCCTCCACGACACCACGTATGAAGTGATACCTCACCTCAATGTGTTTCGTCTTCACATGGAAGACCGGATTCTTAGCCAACTGAATGGCACTCATAGAATCCGAATGCAGTGTAGGTATAGCATCAATCCCAAGGTACTGACTAGACAGCCTAGCCATATGGCCTCCTTGCAAGCCTCAGTGGCTGCAACATACTCGGCCTCAGTGGTAGACAAAGCCGTACACTTTTGAACCCTGGACATCCAAGAGACAGCACCTCCAGCATAGGTGAATACATAGCCAGAAGTGGACTTCCTACTATCTGCATGTCCTGCATAATCAGAGTCAGTGTACCCCACGACCCCTGTATCCTGGCTGCCATAGCAAATACACATATATGTTGTGCCCTTCAGGTATCTCATGATACCCTTCACGGCATCCCAATGTTTCCTGCCAAGTGTAGCCATATAGCATGCCACAACACCAACTGCAAAGGCAATATCTGGACGAGTGGCTATCATGGCATACATCAAACTGCCCACGGCTGAAGCATAAGGGATTTGGGCCATCTCAACCCTCTGATCATCTGTCTGCTGACAATCGGCCTGTGATACCTTCACATAAGAAGGCAATGGACAGCCAATAGGCTTTACGTCCTACATGCGGAAGCGCTCAAGGACTTTATGAATATACTCCCTCTGTGACAAGTAGAGGAGTCCTTGATGCCTGTCGCGTCTAATGCGCATACCAAGTATGTGAGAGGCCTGTCCCAAATCCTTCATCTCAAAGCTCTTCTTTTGCTGAGATTTAAGAGCATCTAGCTCATCATGAGCTTTCCCTGCTATCAGCATATCATCCACATAGAGTACCAAAATAAGCAATGAACCATCACGGGCTTTCTTCTGTAAAGACACGGATCCATAGCACTCCTCTGTAGCCCTGTGACTGCATAAAGGCATCAAACTTATGATACCATTCCCTAGGTGCCTGCTTCAAGCCATAAAGACTTTTCTTCAACTTGCACACTAGGTGCTCCCTGCCAGGTTTTGCAAAGCCCTTAGGCTACTCCATATAGATCTCATCATGCAAGTCCCCATGTAAGAAAGTCGTCTTGACATCCATCTGATATAGATCTAAGTCAAGCTAAGCAACCAAAGCCAAGACCAAGCGCAGGGTGGTCATCTTAACCACAGGAGAAAAAACCTCATCAAAGTCTACACCATGCTCCTGCTTAAAACCCTTTGCTACCAATCTAGCCTTGTATGCTGGCTTGGGGTGTCCAGGGGTACTTTTCAGCTTGTACACCCACTTGCATGGGAAAGCCTTCTTGCCCTTAGGCAAGGCAACCAAATCCCAAGTCTCATTCTTATGCAAGGAGTCGATCTCAGACTGCATAGCCCTCTCCCAGGAGTGACTGTCACCCCTGCGCATAGTCTCATCATAAGTGAAAGGATCTCCTGCATCTGTAACCAAAACATAATGCATAGAGGGCTGAAATCTATTAGGTGGACGTCTGTCTCTAGCAGACCGTCTCACTGCAGGCTCTGTTGCCTGCCCAGCTGCCTGTCCAACACCCTGACCATGAGCATCTGCTGCAGCTGTAGGCTGTCCAACTGGCTGTGTAGGAGCTCTAGGCTCCTCCTGAAAGATCATTCTACGGATCTCAACCACCTTCTCAGGCTGCCTGTGCATCTTGTCTTCATGGAAGACTACATCATGGCTGCGTACTATTTTCCATGCATGCAGATCCCATAGGCAATAGCCCATCTCTCCTGAATCACCATAACCAAGAAATATGCATTTAATGCTCTTTGGATCCAACTTACTCCTCTTGTCCTTGGGCACATGGCAGAATGCCTCACATCCAAAGACACGGAGATGCGCATAAGAGGGTGGCTTACCAGCCCAAACTTCCTCTGCAACCTGGAAATCCAATCCACTAGAAGGTGATCGGCTTATGACATGCACTGTCATACTATCTGCCTCAGTCCAAAAGCTATGTGGTAGGCCTGCATGGCTAAGCATAGAGCGGACACGCTCCTGAATAGTCCTGTTCATGCGCTCAGCCAAACCATTCTGGGGTGGGGTGTAAGGGGCCGTCTGACGCTTAATACCCCTGTCATCACAAAACTGCTCAAAAGCACATGAGACATATTCTCCCCCATTGTCAGTCCTAAGGCATTTCAGCCTATACCCAGTCTAGTTCTCAACAAGAGCAAGCCAACGCTGAAAGACTGCCAAGACATCGGACTTTTGCTTTATGGGATAAGCCCACACTTTCCTAGAAAAATCATCAATGAAGGTAACAAAGTACCTCGCGCCACCCATAGACATACACGGCATGGGCCCACAAACATCTGAATGCACCAAAGCCAAGGGCTCACTCATGCATGGCCTACCCGATTTCTTATGCGTAGACCTATTCTGCTTACCATAAAGACAATGATTACACAAGTCAAAACATGCATAGTCCAAAGGCGGAAGATACTGCAAACGAGATAACATTTTCATTCCCTTTAAAGACATATGCCCCAAACGGGCATGCCAAAGTGATACATGTGGGATAGAGCCCACTGCCAAAACATGGTCTACAGAAGACCCAGATACAACAAGAGGATAGAGGCTGCCAGCCTTGGCGCCTCTAGCAAGCACAAGTCTGCCTCTGGTAATCTTCCAGGCAGAATCCCCAAAACAGACATGAAACCCTGCATCATCCAACTGTCCTGCAGACATAAGACTGCGCGTAAGCGCAGGTACATGACGTACATCCCTGAGCAAAAAGGAACTGCCAGTGGAAAACTGCAACTAAATATCTCCACAGCCCACAATATCAAGAGACCTGTCATCTCCAAGTCTGACTGATCCAGATACAATACGGTAAGAGTGAAACCACTCACGGTAAGGCGTCACATGGAAGGACGCACCTGAATCCAATAACCAGCACTATGCATACATATTAGGTGTCTCAATCAAGTGTGAGGCATCAGAAGAACTAGCTGCAAGTATGAATTCATCACCACCATCGGAATCCTCGGTCTGCATGACATTAATTTCCTCAATCTTGACACTGGACTTCGCAGGTACTATGCTGCGATCAGAGGACTTCTCCTGCACTTTCTCTTTCCCCTTATCCTTGCGCTTCTCATTGCACAACTCATGACACTGTGGTCTAATGTGGCCCTTTTTCCCACAATGATGACAAGTGACATTAGCGTTGCGCCCACGCGACTTACTACGCGACTTTCCATGAGATTTAGACCGACCCTTCTGCGAGTCACGGCCACGGCCATGACCATGATTATTCCTGTCATTCCTGCCTTTAACTGTCAAAGCATGTGAAACACGAGAGGCATCCAAGTTTTTGCGATTAACCTCTTCCTGCAGAAGAGCACTCTCAACATCATTCAGTTTCAGATAGCACTAGAGGCACATAGGGCAGTGCGGAATACATCCCATGACTCATTCAGAGTCCCAAGCAAGAAAAGAGGAGTTACTTCCTCTCCAAAGGTGATATCCTGCGAAGTCAAGTTCTTCAGTATAGCATGGAACTGGCTCAAGTGAGCAGACATAGTCGCATTATCCTTCATGCGCAGATCCATAAACTGCTTCAACCAGTACATCTGACTCGCCGAACTTTTCTTATCATAAAGATTCTTGATCTTATTCCATAGATCCCATGCACTCTGTGCTTCCTCAAATACATTATAATGTACCTGTTCAGTGAGAGACAATACAATCGTGGACTTGCATAGCTCATCAAGTTCAAGCCAGTCGTCATTGTTCATAGTTTCAAGCTGCTGCCCGCTCAACTGAAGTGGCTTAATCTGAGATTTTTGCACCAAGACTTGCCAAATTTGACTCTTCCAATAAGAGTAATTGGTACCATCCAACTTTGTGATGTTAAATATGGCATTATCAGTTGAAGAGGATGCCATAATGCAGGCTGGAAATGCACAAATAGTCTAAAACTACTTGCTATTTTACTGCAGAAAATGCCCAAAATCCACTGAAATGAGCTCCAAATGGCGAGAAAAGTGTGCCAAAAGATGCTGCCCACTTAGTACTAGGTGCGGTACACCAAATCAAGATATTTCAGCATAAAAAATACTGCTCAGTCCACCAATAAATGCTTGCTGTAATAAATTTCAGAACTGCAAGAATGAGAGCAAACTGTCCAAAAACTGGATCTAATGTCAACTAAACAATGCTAGGTCCAAAGCCGACATAAGGAGGACAAAGCAAAGCCAAATGACAGTGAAAATACATGAGCATAACACTGAGAGATGTCAAATAGCATCTGCCAGTAAGAGGCACACCCCCAGACAATCTAGGCAAAATGTACCTGCAACTGCCAAAACCTGACACAAATTGGTGTCTGTTAAAAAAAAGCGGATCCAAAACTGAGAGTCAGCTCATAAGCATCCTGTGAACTAAGACATATACTCAATGCAACATCCAATTGTCAGAGTATAATCCCAAAGTCTCAATACATCTGTAACTACTCAATGACATCGACTGCTCCAATACATGTAACTGCTCCAATAGCATGTAATCCCTGCTCAAGGTCAAGTAAGCATGCAAGATGCTCCCACTGGCACAAAAAGCATACAAACGAGCTCAAGGGCTCAAGCAACCCAAGACAAAGTACCAGTGACAAGTGACCAAGTCAATGCATCATACGCATCCCAAGAGCATGACATACATGAAGCAACTGATGGAAGCAACCAACGAGGCAATACATACTTCCAAAATAAGATCTCTGTCAACTCAATGACGTCCGATAGCAACCAAGTAAATGATCAAACTGAGTTGGAAATGCTCAAATACATCCAAGGCAAAGCTCCCAATGTCGGTAAAGCATAGATGAACCAAGCGGCATATATCACGAACCAAAGCATGTAATGTATGAAGCCTAACTGTCAAGCATAGACATGAGGCATAAGCGGTCCAAGAGCATGCCAAGTCGGTCCAAATGCCAGTGAATATCAACCAAGATGGAGCTTATGCGTAGCTCAAATACATTCCATAGATTCAAACATGAGCTCAAAGTCATCCCCAAATGTCAGATACATGATGGCAAATCCCAAAGCATACATCCGGTACCAATAGGTAAGTGACAAAGCATCCAAAGTACCTTCAGCCCACTGTTATTACAGCCAAGTTTGACTATCAAAACTGAGAAATTTCAGCCAATCTTTCAGGCCAAAATCATGGCATAATCATGTGCATACATTCCCAAGGCACTAGGCATCATGTAGGCCGCATATGGGCATCAAACAAGGTAACCGGAGTAGAGTATAAGCATCAAATGCCAATGCCAAGTGTGGCTGCCCTATTTCCAGCACTATATAATAGTAAAAATCTGAGCAAACAAGGGCTCAATCCAACTCCAAAAGCCTATCCAAACAATGGCACATCATCCCCAACCATATAGGCATTTATCGAGCACAAAAGGGGCATCATCGGACCATCACCACTGATCTCAGGCATGAGAAGCAGGGGGCTTCCCTGTATTACAGCATGTAGACCTGTGATTTTTAGCCTATCTGAAAATGTGGAGCTCAAAGCTCAAAGGTTAAGTGCCATAGATCAGTACCAAAGGGCATAGAGCAAGGCCAAGGTGGTTATTGAGTGCCCAATGAGCTCCAGGAGGAAGTGGGAGCTGGAGGAAGAGGAATGCCACGTGTGTAAAGTGTTGCCACAGCAGGGCACAGCCTGCATGATCTCTGAGCAGGCTTGGACTACCACGTGTGTTGGGGAAGACAAATGGGGAGGGTAGGTAGGCACTAGTAGTGCTCCAAGAAGCCTTGAGTGGGCTCAAACCACATGGAGCACAAGGGGGAACTGCTGACGGGCTGCCCGGGGAAGCTTCAAATGATGGCTGCCCCTCTTCTTCCACCTATTTAAAACTGAGAACTGAAGTAAAACCCTTCAAACTCTGATGCAATACCTCAAGGGCAAGGCCTTGAAGAATCCCAACAATGCCGGGAGGGAGCTCGGGAAGCCGGGGAGTGTCGAAAGCTCGGGAGATCGGCTATGGCTGCTGGGATGGAGACCCAATGCGTGAAGGGAGTCGATGCGAAGGTAGAGGAGCACTGAGTCAAGTTCGAGCAAGAGGAAGCCAAGCTCTGATACCAGTTGAAAGGTGAGAAGGATCGAAGCTTGCACGCGAGCTATGGCGGGAGAGCAAGAGCAAGAAAGAGAGAGACAAGAAATGGGAACTCCAACAGTCACAATGTGTGACTGGGCCTTCCTTTATTTACTAGTCACTAAAATGAATGTAAAGAATAAAGTGACATGACAGGCGCCTGCCACTTGCAGTGTGCAGTGGCGGGTACTATCAGTGTAGTAATACACGGGGCGGCACGACGGAGGCGCCTTTACCCCAACAAGACTTCACTGACATTGTAGTTCAAAAGGTCTTATGAGCATAACTTGATACATTAGTTTTCCCACTCCCTATCGTGAAGATCAAGGGAATATATAGTAAGAAGTATTTGGATTTTAGAATGCTATATCTGTTCAATGAAGGCCTAAGAGGTATATGCATACAAGTAAAGATGTGTACTATTGAAATGATGACACTGCAAACATGTTTCTATTTTGCCAAGGATATGTCAATGGCTACATGCATAACATGAGATAGTATTGTTTATGATCTCAAGTGCTCAATCATGTCATTGAGGATTGTAAAAGGTGACTTTCATTAGGGATTTTGAAACAAGAAAAAACTTGAAACCACATTTAGCTAATCATTCCAAGGGGGTCCATTTATCTGCAAATTAAGTATGGTGTGAAAGTTATACATTATGAAGATTAGTTGAACATTTAAAGTACTATTTGACTCAAAGTACGAATGAAGCTAAAAATTTAAAAATCATGAAGGACTTGCATGTTAGTAAATAGGCACATATCTACATTTATTAAATACCTAGATGATACACCATATTATTTTAGCTCATTATGGATTGCATGTTTCATAAAATATGGAAGCCTCTAAATAAACTCATGAACTAATTATATAGGTATGTGGGATTTATGTGCTTGACATGCTTAAATACCTCAAAAAGAAAAAGTGTGTCATAATATCTAAGTTCTATCTTAAGGAAACTCGAACCTAGCAATAACAATCTTGGTTTGTACCTGTCACACATTCCAAACAACACAAAAGTATCTTCAATTTTGTAGAGGGCAATCATGAACATTGCATTTAAAAGGAATATTGCACAATCCATCTATATGCATGTGGGCTTTTAATATTAAGTAAATTCCTTTCTTTAGCATGCTAAAACTAAATTGAGTTATCCTATTGGTATCAAATCCTCTAAGAGGAATACAAGACCACATATGCATGCAATTCCTTGAATGACCAATTGTTTGTCACGTATGACCTTAATTATAAAGCTCTTGACCATAGGGCGCATAGTCAGATGGTTATCCCTTCTCCTTGAATTTGATATTTTCAAGGGTTGGGCGAAAGGGAAAATAATATTACATGGTTGACCATCTTTCTCGCATTTCTAATGGGGATCCAACCAAAGAGGGTATTGTGGATGACATACCAAATGCTCATTTGATTGGGATTTCAAAAGATGAAGAACTTTTTAAGTTTGATATTACTCCTTACTAGACTGATGACATTGTTGAGGTATTAGAAAAAGGAATACTAGACAGATCGATAGAAAAATCCAGACTTCATTGCCTCATGATGATCAAAGCATGACTATATCAAGTAATCACTTGACAATTGTATCCCTTAGGCTAGGATGGGTTGCTAAGATGTTGTGTTTGCAAACATGGAATGTATGGTCTTAATAGAAGTGCACATTGTCATGCCGCTACATACAGACTGTGTAAAAAAATCTAGAGTGTGTATTTCTTATTGATTTTGAGAGCCAATGCCATTTTAAACATTAGTGTTAGTGTCTATGGTTCAAAAATATTAGATTTTTGGACAAGTTTTAGCCAATTTTTGGTATTTTAGACATTATCTCTTGTAAAAATCCATAAGACTATACACAAATTCTGGATTATGATAACATGTAAAAGAAATCATGTAGCTTTCAGCTAATTTGAAAGGACTTTATGTAAAAAGAGAGATTGGTGAAATCGCGCGACGTGCGACTGTTTCAAACAATGAACAACACTCCGAAGCGGGAGATGAAGAAGGAGTGATCTGGCTAAATTCTGGCCAGGTGTCAGGTGTCCTGACATTTTACCCCCCTTTCAGAGCCAATGGAGGCATCAAATTGGTGATTTGAGCAGCACAGAGGAAAGTATTATTTTATATACGTTTTTTTCTATTAGAGTTTTACCTTCTCGTAATGCAGAAATAAACTGACAGGCTTCATCTCTGTTAGTATTCTTCTACATTTTCTATTTCTTTTTGTGAGTATTCTTCTACGTCTTCTATTTCTTCTAACCCCTTCTCTTCCATCTACTCCTCTCCCTGAATCTCCCTTTACCCTGCTATCTCTTACCCCCATGGTGGACTTTCGACACTAAACGCTCCGACACCATGTTAGGGGAAGTTTATGCTATCATCAGAGGTGAGTTTCGAAAGATAGTTGGGCTGATATCTTCACCCATATTCAGAGAATTAGCTACAACAGTGTTCTTTTAATTCATTTCTCACTCTACAGAATACATTTTGTCAAAATATGAAAGTATTATGTGCCCCTATGGCAGGGCAATGCTTGTAGATCATTTATAGATTCTTTGAGTTGAATTAAGAGGAGATTTTTCTCTTATTTCTTGGTTGTGGTAACTTATCCTTATCAAGAACTCAATTTGAATCTCTCTTGAAGCAAGTCTCTTTGCCCTACAAGCCTTGTAATTGACTCATAAGCTTTTGTCCCTAAGAGTCTACATTGAATGTAATCATGAAAAGTTGATTCATGCTATGGCATCATGCATGAATGATGGGATGCAGAGTAGTTTATGATACATGATAGCATATTGTACTTGATTTTATAATTTGTAATTGCTCTTACAGTCAAGAAAACAAGATTGATTTGAGTTAGAACTTATGAGATAATACTCTTGTGATCTTTGCTAAGAACATGTAGTTGAAAGCTCTATTAACATCTTCAAGAACTTGGCTTGAAATCTTCAACCCTTCTCTTATCTCTACCATCTCCGGAGTCTAAGCTCTTGAACCCCCATACATTCTTCTCTCTTAAACCCTTGTGATTGACCATGAAGTACCTCTTTAACCTTTAAACATTCACTGTAATCTACTTATCTCTTGAAGACACATCTCCATCTATCTTGTCTAGTTTTCTTGCCAAACCCCTGTGGTGACCTTCAACCCTATGCGCTACAACATTGGTGAACCCGATGTGAAGGTCGGTGTAAGAGAACTCCAAGATGGGGGATTCTTTAGGAGATACTCTACAACAGTTGGTGCACATAATGCAGTAGACTCAACAACAACAAATCCAAATGTTACAACAATAACAACAAAGGCAAGATGTGAAGAGAAGATTGATTCCATAGCTATCAAGGCCCTAGAGGAAGTTGGGCGAGAATTAAAACAATTTAATTGTCAAAATGTCTCTATTTTTATTTGCTTGTATGTTGAGAAAATGATCTTCTTTGGTGTACCACAACATGCATGGAGTCATTATTTTGCGAGACTAGCCAAGCATGGTCTTCAAGAAAGAATCCATGGTCTTTTTCAGCAAGATGCGGATTGGACTGCATTAAAAAAAGCCCTAAGTGAAGAATTATTCTTAGAAGACTCTAGCCTAATGACGAAGAAAAGTTTCATTGATTGGGTTGAGAAACCCAACAAAGGTTTAGTTGCAATAGCTTTTTACCATGAGTTTGAAAGTAAATTTGGAAAACTTGATGCTGAAGACCAACAAAGTATGGAAGGTCAGAAGATTGAATTATTCCTTAAGGCTAGAGATCCCATTCTGCAAGAGAAGCTTGCTGATCGCCTAGAAGATGCTACCTTCAAATCAGGAGTCAAGACTACATGGATAGATGTTACTGATGCAGTTAACATGATTGCTCGAAGAGAGCGGATGCAACTAATATTGGGCTCTACTTCAACTTCAAAAACTCCATTGATGGAGCTTGTTCCACCTTCAAAATCCCCTATTCCTTTGACTAATTAATCAACTCTTTCTTCTTTTGTTCCTTCTAAAAATGATGTCATGGATGAACTCATTAAAAGCATGCGCGAGCTTCATTTGAATCTTACAGAAATTAGTTCAAAGGTGGAGAAGCTAGATGTCAAAGTTGAAGAACGAGGATGATCATCAACTCAAAGACCCATGAGAGA
The DNA here is from genome assembly GCF_053477565.2 of Lygodium microphyllum. Classification (NCBI taxonomy): domain Eukaryota; kingdom Viridiplantae; phylum Streptophyta; class Polypodiopsida; order Schizaeales; family Lygodiaceae; genus Lygodium; species Lygodium microphyllum. The sequence continues at coordinate 84,616,314 of NC_141141.1, read as the reverse complement.
AAGCTATAAGAGGCATTGTATTTGGTGTGACAGCCAACAATATGACAAGAGGGAGTGTTTTGCCTTTCGTGAGACTGAAGCACAGAAGCTCGACTTTTGAAAAGATGGAAAAATTCATGCAGCTGAAATTGGTCTTCCATTGGAGCCAAATTTTGGCAATGGTGGAATGAAGAAAAGATTAGAAGATTTAGTTGTAAAGAATGCCTATGCAGTAATTGATGCAGCTACCTATGGGCTGCAAGTTGAACCAACCAAATCAAATTTGAAAGCATGTAAAGCTAATGTGCAATCTAAAGTATGGATGCACTGGTTGGAAAGAACCGATAGATTCTTTTTCTGCCTTTGCACATTTGGCTGATGTCAATCCCCAGATCAAGAGATGGAAGATGCGCCACAAACAAAGAAGAACAAAGGAAAGAAGAAAGGCAAGCAGCTAGGCTACAAATTGCAGTCTGATATAGAATCTATAACCGATCTCAAACGAGTTCTAGAAGAACAAATTCTAGGAAGTAAAATTGAGTTCACCTTAGGTGAAATTCTTGGAATTTCCAAATGTGAATTCCATGATGTAATTATTAATGTAATCAAAAGAAAAAGACAATATGTTGGTGATGATGCTGAAGAAACAGTGCATGCTTTTTTGCAAGCTCTTCGAGTCTTTGTGCAAGATGCAGAGAAGCTGACTGCACAAGGAATTTAGCTTGAAGCAGTTAAAGAGTTAATTGTAGCAATTGAAGCTAAAGATAAAGAAAGTATGGATGCAAAAATTAAAGAAGTGAAGGTTGAAAATGTAATGGTCGGTATGGTACAAACCAGTTGGGTAGCCCACCTCTCAAAAAGAAGGTCATCTACAGCACATGCATGATGAGAGGGAGAAGCCCAACTCATTCCAAGTAGTCACTACTCCCGTACACATCAGGCAAGAGCAACAATGGAGACAATCGTCAAAATTGGAGAAAAAGAAACACCATGTATTTCACTCTTAGACCATGGTTCTGTGATAAACGTCATGGAAAGGAGTCTCTATGAAAGTGGCAGATGGCCCATAGATGTTGATCTAGGTTGCCACAAGTTCACATCTGAAAGTATAAAAGAGCACAAAATATGTGAAAATTCTTTCCTTTTGCTGGCTAAAAAACACTCTTTTATGCAAATGCTAATGAAACATGGAAAAGCTTTTGTATTTCAGCCAAGTGAAATAGGTTGTGTGGATCCAAATATTGTGGCTCCTATAGTCATTTTTATGGTCCCACATGTGCCTTGGAACCTCAAGCCCATTCCCATTCCAAGGGCGCATTTGCCCAAATTATTGAAACTTCTAAATGAGAAGATCAGAATGAAGATTTTAGAACCTTCTTCAGCATCTTACTCAAATTGATGGTTTATCGTGTCCAAGAAAAATGGATCCTTACGATTCATTCAAGATCTATAGTCTATCAATTGTGCCACAATCTTAAATGTTGGTTCTGGTCCAATTTTTGACGAGTTTGCTGAAGCTTTTGCAGGTAGAGCAATTTATTCTATGGGCAACCTATATTTAGGATATGACAAATTTTAGCTTTCATTAGAAAGCCGAGACATTATCACAATGAAGACACCTCTTGGATTGGTCCGCATGTGCACTCTACCACAAGGTGCAACAAACTTCGTAGCTCATATGATGAATGCCATGCACAAAGTCTTAAGGAACTTTATTCCACAACTTACTCTTCCATTTCTTGATGATGTACCTATCAAGGGATGTGAAGTCAATGAAAAGAATGAAGAGCTTGACGAAGATGGATGCAAGATATTTGTAGTTAACCATATTCATGATTGTGATAGGATTTTGACAAGGCTAGAAGAGGTACATCTTACCCTTTCTAGAGCTAAGTCGATTTTTGGAGTAGAAGAAGTCCTAGTGGTTGGACATCTGTGTGGCCCCTACAAACATAAACCTTCACCAATCAAGACAGATGCCATTAGCAGAATGCAAGAAAAATGCACAAATATTTCAGAGGTGAGAAAATTTCTTGGCGCATGTGTATTCTATCTCATATGGATAACACATTTTGCTCATGTAGCCAAAAATCTCTATCAATTATTAAGAAAAGGCCAAAGATTCTCTTGGGGGAAAGAGCATACTCTCACTGTATGCAAACTAAAGAAGTTGTTAATTTCAGCCTCCACTCTCAAAGGGGCTAATTATTTAAATGGTCAACCCATCATTCTTACTATGGAAACAAGTTCCATTGGGATAGGATGGGCTGTTGGCCAAGAAGACCTTGAAGGTAACATGTAAGATGGATTGCATATATTAAATCTCTCAACCCCAAATTAAAGCATATTGCAGGAAAGGTGAATCCAGTTTGCTGACATGTTGTCACGTGCAAGATATGACAATGAAGAAGAGCTGATGGAAAAAGATGAAGCTGAAGAATCTATACTTGCTGAATTTCATTCCATGGCTCTGCTGAAAGTACATTTTCAGTTGCTGCATATACAAACCCAAACCTGAATCTTACAGGTGAAGCTGGTCTTTTTAATGGTATAGCATTAAGTACAGTAAGAACATGAAAAGGTAATGTTTTAAATCATCATAAATAAACAAAGATCAAATATTTATCTATGGAAGAAGGGTGATCAACTAGTAGCCAACATGCTCATTGCATTGCTCAAGTTCTAGTTCATTTCCTTGAAGAAGATTATGAAGAAGATTGGCCAATATTTGAGCACAATGAAGAAGGAGGAGTCATGGACTGATGAAGAGTTCAAGCATATTAAGAGGGAAGCTTGTGGCCTTTTTCTTGAAGAAGGGCATCTATGGAAGCACACAAAGAAGAAGAAAGGAGCACCCGTCCGAGTTTTAGGTAACAAAAGATTGCAACAACATGTAATGAAGGAATTTCATGAAAGCTTGTGGGCTCTGGCCATAGAGGCATATGGGGAACCTTTAGTAAAGTCAAAGAAAAATATTTGTGGCAAAACATGTATCGGAACATAGTACATTTTGTTTAAACCTATTATATGTGTGTCAAATTTATTCTATGGTCAAGCATTGAGATGGGTTACAACCAAATTATCCTTTGTCTATACATTATAGATGGGTTATTGATCTTATAAGTAGGCCTACAGGAATATGGAATATGCAATATTTAGTGCTTGCAAGAGAGAATCTAACCAATCAAGTTGAAGGCAAAGCCTTAACAACCAAGACCACTCAAGCTGTTTGTCGTTTTTTGCTTGAAGAAGTGTTTTGTAGATATGGTCGTGTGGGTAAAGTAACTGCAGATAGAGGAGAGTTGGATGCTGATGAGGCACGCAACTTCTTTGCTCAATTGGGTATTAAGTTGGCTTTAACATCAGCCTACAACCCTGAAGGCAATGGGAAAAGTGAGAGAAGGCACCAACCTATTCTCAAAGTTCTAGCAAAGTCTTGTAGAGGAAAGATCAAAGAATGGCCTAAAATGCTACCTTTTGCATTATGGGCTGATCGAACTACTCACAGTATAGTGACTGGCTATATGCCAGCTGAACTTATGCATGGATAACAACCAATTATGCCAATTGAAGAATCTATTCTGACATGGAGTTTTCTACCTTGTGAGGAAGGCATCAGTAGAGAAGAGTTGTTGACTTTGTGCATATGGCAATTAGAAAGAAGGCCTGAAGATGTTCAAGTAGCTATTGAGAAGCTAAAGATAGCAAGACTAAAGAACAAAAGAAGATTTGATAAGCGACATCGACTTCGGCCAAGAGCAATTCAAGAAAATGAGTGGGTTCTTGTCTATGATAGCAGTCTAGACAATCAATACAATGCTTCTAGGAAGATGGTAAAGCGTTGGTTTGGCTCCTACGTGGTAAAGGTTATTCATGACAATGCCCCATATTCATTGGCTGAATTGGATGGGACTAGCATAAAGATACCCATAGTAGCTGGAAAAAGAATCAAGATCTTCAAACGAAGAGAAAGTTCAACATATGATTTAGAAGACTTGGATATAATTCAAGATCATGAAGACATAGAGGAAGAAGAAGAGGCAGAAGATGAAGACATTGACATGGCAAAATATACTTCTTCTGACATTGCAAATCTGTAAAACTTTGGCACATGCCAGAGGATGTGCAGGTTAGGAGGGGGTGGATGTCATGCCACTACGTGCACACCGTGTAAAGAAATCTAGAGTGTGGCTTTCTTATTGATTTAGAGAGCCAAAGCCATTTTAGACATTAGTGTTAGTATCCATGGTTCAAAAATATTAGCCTTTTTGGACAAGTTTTAGCCAATTTTTGATATTTTTGATATTATCTCTTGTAAAAATCCATAAAACTATAGACCACTTCTAGATTATGATAACATGTAAAAGAAAGCATGGAGCTTTTAGCTAATTTGAAAGGATTTTATGTAAAAAGAGAGATTGACAAAATCATGCGACGCGCGATCGCTGTTTTAAGGCAATGAACAACACTCCAAAGTGGGAGATGAAGGAGTGATCTGGCTGAATTCTAGTCAAGTGGCCTAGTATTTTAACCCCCTTTTCGAGTCAATGGAGGCATTAGATTAGTGATCCGAGCAGCATAGAGAAATGTATTATTTTATATACGTTTTTGTCTATTATAGTTTTATATTCTCGTAATGCAGAAATAAATTGACAGGCTTCATCTGTTAGTATTCTTCTACATTTTCTATTTATTTTTGTGAGTATTCTTCTATGTCTTCTATTTCTTCAAACCTTTTCTCTTCCATCTACTCCTCTCCCTGAATCTCCCTTCATCCTACTGTCTTTTACCCCCGTGGTGGACTTTCGACACCAAACGCTCCGACACCGTGTTAGGGGAAGTTTAAGCTATCATCAGAGGTGAATTTCGAAAGATATTTGGGCTAATTTGGGGCTGATATCTTCAGCCATATTTAGAGAATTAGCTACAATAGTGTTCTTTTAATTCATTTCTTACTCTACAAAAGACATATTGTCAAAATATACAAGTATTATGTGCTCCTATGGCAAGGCAATGTTTGTAGATCTTCATAGATGCTTTGAGTTGAATTAAGAGGAGCTTTTTCTCCTATTTCTTAGTTGTGGTAACTTATCCTTATCAGGAACTCAATTTGAAGCTCTCTTGAAGCAAGTCTCTTTGCCCTATAAGCCTTGTAATTGACTCATAAGCTTTTGTCCCTAAGAGTCTACATTGAATGTAATCATGCAAAGTTGATTCATGCTATGACATCATGTATGAATGATGGGATGCAGAGTAGTTTATGATACATGACAGCATATTATACTTGATTTTATAATTTTTGATTGCTCTTACAATCAAGAAAACAAGCTTTATTTGAGTTAGAACTTATGAGATAATACTCTTGTGATCTTTGCTAAGAACATGTAGTTGAAAGCTCTATTATTATCTTCAAGAACTTGGCTTGAAACTTTCAACCCTTCTCTTATCTCTACCATATCCAAAGTCTAAGCTCTTGAACCCCCATACATTCTTCTCTCTCTCAAACCCCTATGATTGACCATGGAGTATCTCTTGAACCTTTAAACATTCATTGTAATCTACTTATCTCTTGAAGACACATCTCCATCTATCTTGTCCAGTTTTCTTGCCAAACCCCTGTGGTGACCTTCAACCCTATGTGCTGTGATAACGTAGAAATTGTGAGAGGCCATTTTAATGAGGATTCTGTTGCTAAAAAAATCTTGCAATCCCAATTGTGGTGGTATACTACCCTATTTTGTGATGTTGTCATGTTTGCTTCTTTCACATTGTGCTTGCGCTAAATGCGTGGACATGTTCTACAATGAATCCACATTCTTTTCTTCTCATTGGCTTATCTTTTCCTTTGCTATCTCTAGCCCTTGGTTTTGCCATTTAGCAAGGATTTCCAGTGTGGTTTGTTATTCTTGCCAAGTTTGGGCAAGGATGTTTCCTTGTTGCAACTCTTCATATTCTTTTTCCTTGTCGTTGCCTTTCCTTACTACAGAAAAATCTTTCTTTAGACTAAAAATCTCTCTTATTTTCTATTATGTAAGTGGCATGGGCTCTCCTTTCCTTTTCTAAAGCTTCCAAGGCTGACTTTTTGTCCTCATTTAGTTGATCTATTTGCTCTTCTAACTCTTTTAATATCTCTTCAAAACCTAGTGTTGTGGTGGTCATGGGTAGAGAAGCTAAGGACCCTCCTAGTCTTGGCATTTTAAGTGCCTTTTGACCAAATTCCACATCTACAATTGCCAACCGTTTCATACCAATGGCCATAGCTTCTTCTGATCTTACCTATGAGAGAGCATCAACACATGTAGCAAGCTGATAGGCCATGATCTCTAGTCTACTTCTAGCCAAATCATCCATTGTGGGGGAACAGGATGGGTGGTGTTATTGCTACAAGTGAAGGGGAAGGTGTTTCTAGTAGAGCCTTACCTTTGCCCAAGATGATTGGTGGCCTAGCTGTAGGTCTTAGTTACACTAGTGTTAGCCTTGGAAGATCCGCCTAGGTTGAGGTTTATTAAAGCTGGCCCTTCAACTCTTGAGGGTTGCTCTATGGATCTTCTAATCACTAATGCTATGTCTTCCTGCTCTTGCTTTCTAAGGTGGTCCTCCTCCTCCTATTGCTTTTTCCTTCGTTCCTCTTCCTCTCTTTTGGAGGCTTCCTTCTCTCTTTCAAATTTCTATCTTTCGAGTTATTTTTTTCTCCCCCATCATGCCCTTCTCTCATTTTGATTGACACCATGATGATAAATTTTCCTCCTTTTCTTTTGATGTATATGGATTGTGGCTTCTATTGTTATTGCTGTGTTTCTAGCCTCCTATACTACAAATCTTGGGACCTCTCGCTCCTCAACTCAAGTGGTCACTCTAGTGCCATGGCTTGAGCTTGAATATCAACTATTATCTTGGGGGGTTCACCTTATAGAAGATGTAAGATACCACATGAGTTCAAAAGAAAGATATCTCAATTTGGTTGTGGAGCTACCTCAATTTGGTTGTGGAGCTCACATCTCGGATTGTGGAGCTACCAAAGTGCTTGAGGGAGGAGGCTACTCAATCGGTCATTGACGTAAGCTCACTACATTCCTAGGCTTGAGAGTGCGTATGGCTATGTGAGAGGTAGCCATAGCATTTGGCTATGTGAGAGGTAGCCATAGCATTTGGCTTGAAAAAACACTTGAAGAAATAAGTGATCTGTGGGTCTTGGCAGTCAAGCGAAGGCTCCCACATTTTGGTTCCATTGTCGGGACAAATGGAATCAAACTTGAGTGATTGCATGCTTTAAATCGAGTGTCAAAGTAGGGTTTCATCCTAGAACTGGTGCTTGATGTAAGTAGGAGATTTGAGAGTTTAATCTTTGAAGCAAGTAATACCCTCCTTCTCCCTATAAAATCCCCCCTCCTTAAGCGAAGATATATTAACATCTAAAAAAGGCCAAGTTGGCCTATGAGACCAAAATGTTACATACAAAATGTCTGGGAAGTTTTCCAAGTCCCAATAAAACTACTATCTAGTGTTATGGTGAACTAGGTGAGTAGGTACAAAATGGTATACAGACTCAATACAATCTAGATGCACTACAAGTGGAGTGTGGAACTGCCCATGGAGTGTGGTCATCTTAAGATATCCTGCATGGGCTTGGCTAGCATGGAGAAGCTGAAGTGGTGGGGTATGGCTCCCCGATGAGAGAGAAAGAGAGGGAGAGAGAAAGAGAGAGACTGACAGAGAGAGAGAGAGAGGGGGAGAGAGAGGGTGAGAGAGAGCAAGAGAGAGGAGGAATCTTCCAAGGAACTCCCAAGTTTCCCCCCTTGAGAGGGATTCCCACCCCCAAACTCTCGCAAGTTCACACCCATTCTCTCGCAAGGAGCCAACTTCCTTAGTAGTCCGTGCGTGCATCCTTGAAGGAAGACCAAGCTAGGAAATGGCTCCAAAGCAAAGTAAGGTCCATTCAAACATTAATCCCACATCAACGGATGGAGCTACGGGTCAAGGAACCGCAACACTTAGTAACTAGGTGCATTCCATAAATCTTACTCTGGTAGAAAACATAAGAAGGAACGATAAACATAGAGATCGATTACATTAGGTAGGAAAAAGTATTCATGCTTAAATTTATGATAGCAAACCATCAATTATGTTGCATTAAAATCATGTTGGGAATTGTGTTTTTATTGCACTAAGGCATGTTATAGAATGAACAATTTTCATAATAGTCTTTGCATTGGTGCACACAGAAATCAAGGATTTTGTATTGATTTTTCTATTCATAAAGCATTAGATTTATGCACTAGCATTGGCATGCTTGGGAGGTGAAAGGAATTGAAAGATGGGTGCACTAGAGTGCGTAGAAAAGTTATAAGGGTTGTTAGGGATTGACGCTTTACATCGAAGATATTTTGAAGGAAACCTGCATCTAGAAAAGTTGTATCATATGATTGCAAGGCATGATCCTAAAGTATCTTAGTTAATAAAGAAATATTCACATCCATTTTTGCAAGAAATAGATGCATCCATGAAAATCAGTAAATTCTTGCTTCATTGCATGAGAAAAAGGGATACATTCCTTTTCACTTACATAAATAGTGTATTCAATTTCCGCTTCACTTGTAGAGAGGAAGGAATTGAAGGTGATAAAAGTGTTTTTTCTCTTTTCCACAAGATCGCATTTACACCCCATGATTGCAATGTGCATGAATTTGAATACTTGTGTTCACTTAAGCATAAAAAAATGTATCTGCAATAAAGAATACTTGAAAGACATTCAAGCTCTTATCTGCCTGAGGTAATGACATCGATATTTAGACTATTTAAAATTGTCTAGGTAAGAAGGGAAACTCACTTAGGTTATTTCCTAGGATTCCCAATCAATGGATAAACCTTATGGCTATATTTGTGACCCAACCATCAAAATGATCGAAAACACTGTGTCTAGGGACCAACCCATAGTGTTGAGAATCAGAGTTTTCAGCATTGGAATGTGTGCACAAGAGGGAGAAGAGAGCTCAAAGTACAAGAATGAAATCTTGCTTATTAAGTTGCTTAGAGTACAACTTGGGTACACTCTCTCACACTTGATAGTGACCCATAGGTTGTTTATATAGCCTTTGCCAGCTAGGGTTAGGGTTTCCCCTGCCCTTAGGGCTATTCACACTCATCTACCCTTATACTCCCTTGCTTACAGTGGGTTTCTATGCTTGTATTCTAACACCCCCCTCAATGCCAGGGTGGCATTGGATTACAAAGCATGTAAGAGATTCCCCCCCTTTTTGGGATGCCTTTATAAATTAGGCTTACAAGGTGGTTTTAGGTAGATGATTTAAATAGTCAAAACAGTCGATCTTCAGATGGATTGGAGACATAGTTGGCCACCAATTCTTTGGGTATTTCAGGAGTGTTGGGGCATTCACTAGTGATATGCCCTGTCTTCTTGCATTTGTTACATTTCATCTTCTCGGGATACTTCTTCCAGTAGTTGTTTACAAGATGTCCTTTTTTCTTACAGAAAGAACATCTAGTGAGAATTGTATGAACCAATACTTGTTCACGGGAATTTGAAGTTGCCTGACTGTTGCTGCTTTCTTTGTGGTTCCTCTTTTCTTCATCCAAACAGGATTGAATGGTACTTGCCAAAGTAGGATTTGGAATGTTGGTGAGAGTGGTTACAAGAATAGGAAACACCTGTTTTACAGCTTTTAGGAGAATAGCAATAGCATCTTCTTCATGTATTGGAGCTTGTACAGAAGCAAGCTGTGCCATAAGTCCCTTCATATGAGAAATGAATTTTCCCAAATCTTCTCCTAAATGATATTCCAAGCTAAAGAATTCAATTTTAAGGAAGATTTTAGTATTTTTGCCAGTGGCTCCATAGAGCTTTTCAAGCTCATCCCATTTTTCTTTAGCAGTGTTTAGTTGATCAACATGATGAATCAAGGATTCATCTAAGTGTAGCATTATGATTGCTTGAGCACGTTGGTCATCCTCTATATCAATCATATTTGTAGAGTTTACAGCTCTACTGCCTTGAATGAGAGGCCAATACCCTCTCTCCATCATTTTGTATTTTATAAGTACCTGCCATGGGTGGAAATCCTTCCCATCAAACTTTCCAATTTGTGGACGGACATCAGCATATGTTATGGTCATTGGGAAGGTCTTACCACTTGTTAGGACAAGGGCAGTGTCTAGTCCCTTACAGACTTTTCACTGATGCAGAAGAAAATTAGACAATGTGAAGTCAAAGTTGCAATGAAGAGAAAGGCTGAAAATCATATAAGTGTAATATTTCAAAGTATGACTTTGGTGGTCCTTTCTTATGTGCAAGCTTCTTCCGAGGTTTAATAGTCTTTTTAGGTTTTAATGAAGTAAACCTAGACTGGACTTCAGGCTCCTCCTTGTGGTATGGCTTAGTGGATGAAGCTTGTGTTGGACACGGTTTGTCTATGATCTCAATGCTTGTTGGTAATGATTCCGAGGAGAGTACAATGACACTCATGCTATTGATTTCACTGACCAATGTACTTGAGACAAAGTCACTCACGGTATGCAATACACTTCTAGTGCATGATGGTTTATGTGTTAATTTTGCACATAACCTTACAACGATATATGAAGAGGAATAAAAAACTCACTGGGTTTTAGTGAATGCCCAGCAAGCAATTAACTTGATGATTCATGATTAGTGTTTAGAAAAACTATTGTTAAGCTTAGTGAAGTGCTTGAATGGAACCCGGTTGGAAGTCGGATTCCCGATGCTTAGTGATGTCCATTGAGCATGCCCAAGAGCTTTAGAATCTGGAATGGGCTTCAGAGACTCTGCTTCAGTGATTAGAATCACTGTTAATGAAGCTCAGATTGAAAACCTGACAAAATGTCAAGCTTGGAGCTTGTTGGCTATGGCTGCCCAAAAAAACACAGTTAGGGTTTGGCAGAGATCTCTCTCTGTGAGAGGAATTTCCAGGAACCCTTTTAGCTGAGGATAGCCCACTTGGGCGGCTATCAGAGCCCCAAGATAGCTGCACAGATTGCACCGCCTGCTGCGTGTACAGCAGCCCGAATCTGCACTGTCAGAAAATTGCACTGTTTCTGGGATTTTCGCAATGCTGGCCTCACACGTGGACAATGTCGGGGGTAGACCTGACGAGGAGCTACGCCCTGATGTGGGGAAGAGATCTCCAGAAGAAAGCATAGGATGATATGGCCTCCTTTGTCCTCCCCAACTCCTCCAATGGAGGTAGGTTGCAGGCAGCTATGGAGGAAAGAAGGATAAGATGAAGAAAATGATAGCTCATGTGCACTTAGTGATAGCTTATGCTGAGAGAAGCTGAGGAGATAAGAGATGGCTCTGATACCATGTTGATAATCAAAGTTTTCAGCATTGGAATGTGTGCACAAGAGGGAGAAGAGAGCTCAAAGTATAAGAATGAAATCTTGCTTATTAAGTTGCTTAGAGTACAACTTGGGTACAACCTCTCACACTTGATAGTGACCCATAGGCTGTTTATATAGCCTTTGCCAGCTAGGGTTAGGGTTTCCCCTGCCCCTAGGGCTATTCACACTCATCTGCCCTTATACTCCCTTGCTTACAGTGGGTTTCTATGCCTGTCTTCTAACACATAGGACTACTGAGTTCTCTTTCCACACTCATTGGTGAGAGCATAGTTGCCCACAAACATGTGACTACTTAGAAAAATAGGGTTGCAATAGTTGAGAAATAAAACCCCATGAGAATGGTGGTCATCCAAACCATGGTAGAGTTATTTTTATCATACATGAGGTAGTTGATAATGATTTCTGCAAGGGAAATCAAAGGAGTAGGATAATGAGAATAGGAGGGACCCTAAATAGGGCCTAGAGTGATCTAGAATGACAAAATTTGACTTACATGAAGATTCTAAATCCCAGATGATTGGGGTAGAGTTTTGTGGGGATAGTAATGGGAGGGTAGTGCCTATTAAAGGAAAATTGTAATTCATATTGCAAGGATAATAGAGGGATGAAGCGTAGATTACTCATCCAAGAGTAAGAGGACTTGTGCCTAGAATACCTTTGTCATGCAAGAGATATGGACGATAACACCGAGGATTCGATGCAAAAGAATCATGATCAATCTCTCCCAATCAAGAAAAATCCGAGGGTTGAATGCTAAGCATTCAAAAGGGAACTCCACCTTAGTTGGTGTTTTGAGCACTCACCCACATTTTTTTGTGTGTTTGTGAATTTAGAAGCAATGTCTGTGAAATGATTGTTTGATCCAAGCTCTCATAAGAAACTGGTATAATGAAACACATTAAATTCATGAAGGGGCATGCTAAACCACCCCCAGTTGACCGCTAATCCTATCCAAGGGGGTTCTAAATAACCGTGACAGGAATATGGATTGGACCTGCTACAATAGGTCTCTCCGTGGATTAGTTTTAACGTAGGAGGACGCTTGGATGCCAGGAGGGGCTCTGGCTATAAATCCCTTGCCTCCAGGTCCTACTCAAACAATCTACATGACTTGAGATGGATTCTCCAAGCCCTATTACTAGTGCAAGGGCAGAAACTTGGAGGAAGATAAGACGCATCCTCACGGATTGTGGGAATTGTCCTTTTGGATGGGACTTATATCTTAACTGAAATGTTTATATGAAGTTTACTTCCAAAGAACTTGTCTAAATTGTTTTTGTGTTAGTGCATAAAATTACGTAAAGGAACATGTGGCTAATAGGTTAATTAAGGAAGCTGCTTGTATGTGTTACCACTAATGTGCCCTTAGGTAAGTAGAAAACTAAAGCTACCAAGGGGAGCGGGTGGATGAAACCCCCACGGATCTATCCTATGATAGGGTGGTCCTAGAGAACTTGGAGGCTTCTCAGCATTCAAATCCTGATGACATATTGACCTTAGTTAATGTAAGGTAAATTCCTTGGCTCATATAGTTTTAGGGGACCAAAATGGGACTTTACCCTATAGGTAGAGAGGTCAAGCGATGCATCCCTTTCGTTTCCCATTCTCCTTGAACCAAGTGCGATATGAGTCCACCTTGGCTTAGATGCTTTGCACAAAGTAGATCATCTGAAGACCGATGCTAGAAGACTATAGTATGACTTGACCGCTAGAAACCCAAAAATATTTAGGTCAATTCTAACAAGGTTGGCCAATATGCTTCGTTGTGGAGTAGACTCGGGATTTTCTATCCGACAAACCCTGTGACATTCTGTGGGAGTGCTAGGCAACATATTTTAGATCAGACTCCTGATGGGCTACTAAAACATGCTGTGACTCAGGCACGTTACAGTTGGTGTTAAAGCAAACTAACGAATAAAACAATCAAGATAAGAATAATTAGGAAGAGTGAAGTGATGTTTCACTAGAAAACCTTTTTTCTTTTACTTACTTTTGGATTGTTGTTGCTTCTAGACCTACGAGGCATGGAACAGATTCCTCGTATTTCATATCATGTTCAGGTTGGCTATGAGCTCTTCAAGTTATCACAGAAGAAGTGACATGATGGGGATCCTGGATCAACTCTACAACCCTTCACCATTGTATGCAAAAAGGTGTTGGACTTGGAGTGCAGGTTACTGCTACATAGATGCCATCTAACTTGCCTATCTTCTAAACAAATTTAAGAGTCTAAAATGGTTGGAGGACTTAAATATTATCAAGTTATTCATCTTCCATGAAGTACATGTGAACTCAATCCTACACATTGGATGCCGCTCGGGTAAGTTACTCATGAATATATGTGTGCATCACGTGGGTTCAAAATAAGGTATTTTTAAAATACCATTTTTTTCATATAAAAGGGTGTAATATAAAGGGATTATTTACAGATTGAATAGAAAAGGGTTATGTTTTATTTAGGAAAATTTCACAGGTAAGGATATTTATAAATAGGTCTTGAACGCACGTGATGTAGAGGATATACATATAGTAACTTCCCTGAGGACGTCGGTAGGTAGAACAAACTCGCTACATCTATGAGGAGGTGGTCAAAGTCTTACCAATATATAGAATTAAAGTAATGGGGCGAAAAGGACATCATAGCTATAAAAAACGGGGATTTCTTGAACTTCCCATGGCTTACCACTTCTTGAGAATCCATTCCCCAAACCCATACTACTATTCTATTTCCGTAACTAAATCCAACAAGGAATTATTAACCTGGCACTGATGTATCGCTTGGAAGGAAAATCATTCCAGCCTATCTCTATCTATTCCCAAATAATTGTACTTGAGGCTTATTCTTCTTTATGGATAAATAAGAATTTTATGATTATTTGATTTATTGCACAGTTTTGATGAAAAATAACATGTGTATTGAGATAAGTTGTGAGGAGATGTGTAAATGTAACTCTAATGCGAAATGTTAAATTGAATAACCAGATACAACCCCAAATGCAAAACCAAAATCTTGTTCCCTTAACCGGTAGAGGCATAAGAGAAGAGTTTTCTTCTCAAACAAATCAAACCACTAGAATTTGATGGGAAAGGGAAGAATGTTGAAGCTGATATTGAAGTATGGATTGAATCCATGGAGGATTACTTCAGTGCAGCGGGGACAACACTTGCAAACTAAGCTATGATTACCAAGCTCAAACTCACCGGTGAAGCTAGGATCTGGTGGAAGTAATGGTGTAAAGACCACGCAGTCACGGAAAGCATGGTAACTTGGGATAAGCTAAAAGAAGCAGTGCAAGGAAGGTACATGCTGCTTGCATACATAACTCAGAAGATGAATGAGTTCTTTAAGTTGAAATAGTTGGGTTTGTCTCTAGAGGTGTACTACTCAAAATTTGTCTCCTTGTTAAAATATGCCCAACAATGAGTATTTCCCAACAAGTCTCAAAGTTCTATGATGGTATGAATCCACCAATGAATACTTGATTGGAATCAATGCATCCCTCGGATTTACAAGATGCATTGACAAGAGTGGGACCCATTGCCTAAGAAGTCTAGTCAAAATTTAGGAATAATAGACCCTGGTCTCACAAAGACCAAAATATAGGGGTGTTGAAGGCTCATTTTAAAAGGATGCAAGGACAGAGTCAAGGCCAACGGAAGAAGCCAAAGAAAAATGCAGTCAGTGACTTTATCCCCACTCAAATAAACAACCAAAGTCTGCGATGTTTTTACTGCAAGGAACTTGGGCACTTCAAAAGGGAATGCCCCAAATTTGGCAAAGATCATCGTCAAGGAAAATTTAGTGGCCAAGCTACCGTGGCCATGGTCATGCAGTAATGGGAAGGGCAAAAACTTCCAATATCACCACTAAAGAAATCAACGAAGAAGAAGACCCGTCCATGGAAGTTGAGATTGAGAGGGCATTAGTTCATGCCGCTCTCCATAAAAAGGGCTTGAATCACCAGTTTTTAGTGATCCAAACTCCATCAGATTAGCAAGGTAAGAAATTCAAAACCTAGATTGACTGTGGCAGTACTCATCCTTTCATTTCACCAACTTGCGCAAGAAGGTTAGGGATAGACGCTATATTTCTTGTCAAACTAGCAAATGCGTGAGAAATTACTTGCACAAATCAAATTTCTAAGGTGGAATTTCTACTAAAAAACGAGCCCACGTTTGTTAAGTTCAGGGTAATGAATCTAGGAGTCCATGAGTTCCTACTCGGGAGATGGATTGGCCAGTCCCCAACGATGCTCACATCCATTGTGGGAAGGGCCAAGTCTCCTTTTGAAATCCTAAAGGTGAGATAGTTACAACTCAAGGAGAAGTAGGTAAACCAAAAATCCAGCTAGCCAAGGCAATGCAAATAGCTCAAGGAATAAGGAAAGGATTACCCATCTATCTGATAAAGCTAAACAAGCCACAACAGGTAGAGGACTCCAATGAAGAACATCATGATTAAAAGAGTATGTGGATGTATTCCCGAAAGAATTGATAGAATTACCACCACTTAGGAAAGTGGATCATGAGATTAAGCTAATACTAGGTGTTGCATCAGTTGCAAAAAGTCCCTACAAGATGTCCATTCTTGAAGCTATTGAGTTAAAAGAGCAACTCAAATAGCTATTGGACCAAGGATACATACGCCCCAGTAGTTCTCCTTGGGGGGCTCCAGTCCTATTCTAGAAGAAGAAAGATGGTACACTTCGTCTTTGCATTGAGTGTAGAGGCTTGAACCAAGAATAAATATCCTATCCCAAGGATAGACGAAGAGGGCTCAATGCTACATTTCATAACTCGATTGATATCTTTGTATTGCTCTTTGAACCATGAAAGGTTGACCATATCCTTGGCTAATCCCTTGTGGATTACTGAAGAAGAACCCTCCAGTTTCAAAGCATAGCTTTTAGGAGCTAAGAAGTACCCCTCTATAACCTCATGCTCTAGTTTGAGCTTTCCTAATTCCTATGAAGAAATTTCATTATTACTTGATCGATTGCAGGGAGAAAAAATCTTCTCCAAAATTGATTTGAGGTCAGGATACTACCAGATCTGCATCAAGGATGATGATATTCCTATGACAACATTCAATACCAGATATGATCATTTTGAATTCACAGTAATGTCATTTGGATTGAATAATACCCTTGTCACATTTAACAGGCTAATGTAGGACATTTTTATACCATATCTTGATGATTTTGTACTTGTCTTCTTTGATGACACCTTGGTTTATTCCAAAGAAGAGGAGGATCATAAAACCCCAAGTTCACATCGTCCTTGAGACCATGAGGACACACAAGCTCTATGATAAGAAGACAAAGTGTGCCTTTCGCAAGAGACATATCGAATATCTTGGATTTATTGTGTCAAAAGAAGGAATCTCCATAGACCCTACAAAGGTTAAGGATGTCCAAGTGTGGCCTCCACCAACCACTGTCAAAGAAGTGCGTAGTTTTCTTGGATTAACAGGTTGGCAAAAGATCTTCATTAAGGACTATGCCTTAATCACAGTGCCCCTCACAAATCTACTAAAAAAATAGGTTGCCACAGTGTGGACGCCCAAACTGAACAATCGAGTTTTGATCAACTCAAGCATAGCTTAGTGACATCACCAATTTTGAAACTCCCTGACTTGAGCAAGGAATTTGAAGTTGTCACGGATGCTAGCTGACTTGCACTAGGCTATGCATTAATGCAAGAAGCTCATCCTATAGCATATTCTTTGAGAAAGCTAAAAACCCATGAAAAGAATTACGCTACTCATGACCTGGAGCTACTTGTAGTTATTCATGCCCTCAAACTTTGGTGACACTATTTACTTGGCAACAAGTTCTCTTTGGTCATGGTTCATAAGAGAATGGATCTTTACCCAAACCAACCTCAATATGAGGCAACGTCATTGGATTGAAGTTCTGTAGGAATATGACTTTGAGATCAGGTATCGACCTAGTAAGGAGAATGTGGTCGTTCGCTGATGCCTTAAGTTGCAAGGCATTCATCAACTCTCTTATTATGGAGGACCCTTCAATGGAAGAATCATTAGCAAGTATGGTGTCAATGCCTAGTAACCCTATTCTTGAATTAGCTAAGAAGGAAGCTAGCCCCATGACCCAGAGTATCTGAAGATGATAAAGGAGATTTTGGAAAAGGACCAAAACCCCAGACTTAAGGTCAAGTATCAAGAATTATCTGCCAATGGGGGACTTGTCTATTTTAGGACAAGATTATGCGTACCCTCAAGTAAGAAACTCAAACAGAGAATACTCTGAGAAGTACATGATTCCCCCTTTTCAGGTCATCCCGGATATGTTAAGACCCTCAACATGGTCAGAAAGAGCTATCATTGGGAAAGACTGAAGGGAGATATAATCAAATATGTCAAGGAATATTTGTCTTGCCAATGCATTAAGGTAGAGCATGTCAAGTTGCTTGGGAAGCTAGAACCTCTTGACATTCCTCAAATGAAGTGAAATTTTATTAGCATGGACTTTGTTGTTGGGTTACCTTCACTTCAAGGAGGATGCAATTTAATTATAGTTATAATAGATATGCTCACCAAGGTTTCACATCTCATTCCAGTTCAAGACAAACTATAAAGTTTCAAATATTTCCAGATTATTCATCAAGGAGAGTTCAGACTCCATGGATTGCCCATAAGGATCATTAGTGACCACTACTCCCTCTTCACATCTCACTTCTAGAGAGGGATATTCGAGGCCATTGGGACTCTAACTCTGTTTTAGTATAACCTATCACCCTCAAACTGATGGCCAAATAGAAAGAGTTAACTAAGTCATTGAAGATATTCTTAGAGCATATTGCTACCGTGAACCCAAGAAATGGATCCGATATCTACGATTGGTAGAGTTTGCCTATAATGCTTTTTACCAACAAAGCATTCAAATGACACCTTTTCAAGCATTGTATGGACATGATTGCCATATCCATTGAACTTTTTAGATCCTACCCTAAGGTTAGAAGCTTCCAAGAAGATGCTAGAGGTAATGGATGAGCAAGTCAAGGCCATCAGACAAGACATTAGAGTCACCAAGGATAGGCAGAAAGCCTATGCAGATTTAAATAAACAAGAGCAACTTTTCAAAGAAGAAGATAGGTTTTTATTTGTATACAACCCAAGAAGAGCTCCTTATATTGGGAGAGTTTAAAAATCTAAGCCCAAGGTATTGCGGGGCCTATAGGATCCTCAAGTGCCTAGGGCCCAATGCCTACAAATTGCAAATCCTCGAGAGTGTAAAGGTTCACAATGTATTTCATGTTAGCCTACTAAAGAAATATGTATCCAATCCTAGGCATTTACTCAATGATCAAGAAGTTGTAATGCTAAGCCAAGGAGTCCTTGAGCTCTGGCCAGATAAAATCCTAGACATTAGGAAAAAGAGATTGAGGTGTAGAACTCTTAGGGAGAACCTCATCCAATGGAAGGACTATCCAGAAGAAAATGCAACATGGATTGATGAGAGTACTCTCAACCAACCATACCCCCAATTCCTTTCGAGATGGAGACAACTTGATCCCTTAAGAGAGGAAGGATGTAATAACCCCCATATCCTATAGGACCCCCCCTAAAGCATTAAAATTAATCGAATTTTTTTTACTCCCCCCAGTCGACACTGCTAGTTGGTGGGAGGGAGGGGGAGATGAAGACGGCGTTGATGATCAAGATGACAAGGAACTGCAACACTTAGTAACCAAGTGCATTCCATAAATCTTACTCTGGTACCAAAAATCTGAAGGAATGATAAATGCAGATCGATTACATTAGGTAGGAAAAAGCATTCATGCTAAAATTTATGATAGCAAGCCACCAATTATGTTGCGTTAAAATCATGTTGGGAATTGTGATTGTATTGCACTAAGGCATGTTATAGAATGAACAATTTGCATAATAGACTTTGCATTGGTGCACACAAAAATCAAGGATTTTTTATTGATTTTTTTGTTCATAAAGCATTAGATTTATGCACTAGAATTGGCATGCTTGGGAGGTAAAAGGAATTGAAATATTGATGCACTCCAGTGCGTAGAAAAATTATAAGGACAGTTAGGGATTGACATTTTACATTGAAGATATTTTGAAGGAAGCCTGCATCTAGGAAATTGTGTCATATGATTGCAAGGCAGGAACCTAAAGTATCTTAGTTAATAGGAAATATTCACATCCATTTTTGCAAGAAATAGATGCATCCATGAAAATCAGTAAATTCTTGCTTCATTGCATGAGAAAAAGGGATACATTCCTTTTCACTTACATAAATAGTGTATTCAATTTCCGCTTCACTTGCAGAGAGGAAGGAATTGAAGGTGATAAAAGTGTTTTTTCTCTTTTCCACAAGATCGCATTTACACCCCATGATTGCAATGTGCATGAATTTGAATACTTGTGTTCACTTAAGCATAAAAAAATGTATCTGCAATAAAGAATACTTGAAAGACATTCAAGCTCCGATCTGCCTGAGGTAATGACGTCGATATTTAGACTATTTAAAATTGTCTAGGTAAGAAGGGAAACTCACTTAGGTTATTTCCTAGGATTCCCAATCAATGGATAAACCTTATGGCTATATTTGTGACCCAACCATCAAAATGATCGAAAACACTGTGTCTAGGGACCGACCCATAGGACTACTGAGTTCTCTTTCCACACTTATTGGTGAGAGCATAGTTGCCCACAAACATGCGATTACTCATAGAAAAATAGGGTTGTTATCGTGGAGAAATAAAACCCCAGGACAATGGTGGTCATCCAAACCATGGTAGAGTTATTTTTATCATACATGAGGTAGTTGATAATGATTTTTGCAAGGGAAATCAAAGGAGTAGGATAATGAGAATAGGAGGGACCCTAAATAGGGCCTAGAGTGAACTAGGATGACAAAATTCGACTTACACGAAGACTCTAAATCCTAGAGGATTGGGGTAGGGTTTTGTGGGGATAATAATGGGAGGGTAGTGCCTATTAAAGGAAAATTGTAATTCCTATTGCAAGGATAATAGAGGGATGAAGTGTAGATTACTCATCCAAGAGTAAGAGGACTTGTGCCTAGAATACCTTTGTCATGCAAGAGATATGGATAATAACACCGAGGATTTGATGCAAAAGCATCATGATCAATCTCTCTCAATCAAGAAAAATCCGAGGGTTGAATGCTAAGCATTCAAAAGGGAACTCCACCTTAGTAGGTGTTCTGAGTACTCGCCCACATTTTTGTTTGTGTTTGTGAATTTAGAAGCAATGTCTATGAAAGGATTGTTTGATCCAAGCTCTCATAAGATAATAGTATAATGAAACACATTAAATTCATGAAGGGGCACGCCAAACCACCCCCAATTGACCGCTAACCCTATCCAAGGGGGTTCTAAATAACCATGACAGGAATATAGACCGGACTTGCCATGAGAGGTCTCTCCGTGGATTAGTTTGAACGTAGGAGGATGTTTGGATGCCAAGGGGGGCTCTGGCTATAAATTCCCTGCCTCTGAGTCCTACTCAAACAATCTACGTGACTCGAGATGGATTCTCAAAGCCCTATTACTAGTGCAAGGGTAGAAACTTGGAGAAAGATAAGATGCATCCTCACGGATTGTGGGAATCATCCTTTTGGACGGGACTTATATCTCAACTGAAATGTTTATATGAAGTTTACTTCCAAAGAGCTTGTCTGAATTGTTTTCGTGTCAGTGCATAAAATTATGTAAGGGAACATGTGGCTAACGGGCTAATTAAGGAAGTTGCTTGTATGTGTTACCACTAATGTGCCCTTAGGTAAGTAGAAAACTAAAGCTACCAAGGGGAGCGGGTGGGTGAAACCCCCACGGGTAGGGTGATCCCAGAGAACTGGGAAGCTTCTCAACATTCAAATCACAATGATGTATTGACGTTAGTTAATGTAGGGTAGAATCCATTGCTCATATCATTTTAGGGGACCAGAATGGGACTTTACCCTACGGATAGAGAGGTTAAGCGATGTATCCCTCTCGTTTTCCATTCTCCTTGAACCAAATGCGATATGAGTCCACCTCGGCTTAGATTCTCTCTGAAAAGTAGATCATCTGATGCTAAAAGTTTATAGTATTACTTGACCTCTAAAAACCCAGAAATATTCAGGTCGATCCTAACCAGGTTGGTTGATACGCTTCATTACCGAGTAGACTCAGGATTTGCTATCCGAAAAACCTTGTGACATTGTGTGGGAGTCTTTTAGAACAGAATCCCAATGGACTACTAAAACGTGCCGCGACTCATGCACGTTACAATTTTTAATGAGTAAGCAAGTAGATTAATTCATTTTAGTACTTGAGTTGCAATTTTTGTTGCATTTAGAGTAGGATAGAACCAAGAAATCAAGTCAAAAGAGTTAGGATTGTTGGTGTAAATAGGCCCAGAATAGGGAAAAAACAGGGGAAAAAAGGGGTTGGAATTCATTAACAAGGCAAGAGTACAAACGGGGTGACACTCGGCCACTAGATTGGGGGTTTAAGGCCCAAGGGAAGGGGGTTGAAGGCTCATTTTCATTTTTAGGAGAGAGAGAGCGAGAGAGAGAGAGAGAGAGAGAGAGAGAGAGAGAGAGAGAGAGAGAGAGAGCTAGGTTTTCTTGCAGGTATGTGAGATCAAAAAAATCATTACGATCATTGCGAGTTTTCGTCATCCTTGCTCCAGGTGAGTTACACTAGTCAAGGTGTAGGAACTCAGTCCTAGGCAGTGTGAGTAGGATTAAGAAGCATTGAATAAACAAATCATCCAATTTTTGTCTCTTCTAGTGAAAAACGCAACCACACTTGGCCTCTCTAAGTCAAGGATTAAAACAATCATGGTCGGCTGAACACTCTCCGCCATTCAGCCATTTGAACACTTGGCCATTCGATCACTTTGATTCGGCCACTCGGACAGGTACCTTGTCCGAGTTGTCGGACATTCAGACACTTAGACACTCGGCCCACTTAGCCACCTGTCATTCGGCCTATCTGTACTTGGCCATTCGGACGAGTCTAAGACTCGAACCTCTGTAATTCAGACCTTTGCAATTCGGACCACTTGGGCCGAATGTGAATTTAAGCAAAATTGGCATCCTTAGACCTTGACAAACCTAGAACCAAGCTTGAAAAAACTCTAAAAGCCTTATAGATGAGTTAAACGGCTTCTAGAGGCAAAAAAGGAAAGAAATAGTAACCTGACGACCACCCTGAAGTGACTGCTAGCTAACCTATTAGTTGTCCCCCCCACTTAGTGCCCCAAACTGATTCGCAAACCCTGATTACACCCCTAATTACACCTTGAGCAACCTGAGAGATGCAGTAGAGATCCTAATCGACCCTTGAGAGCAGCCGTGCTTAGAGCCATGTTTGGCCAAAACCAGAATGAGGGGAGAGCGAGAGTTGCATTGTTCATCTAGTATTCACACCTCACACAATTTTTGACACTTGAAGTGCACTTGAAAGTTGAAAGCCCGATTTTGCATCACACATGAAAAAGAGCACCACACACACATTAAGTACACATAAGTTGAGGGCTGGTTGCAATAAGAAGGAACACACTCATGCATAACAAGAGGAATGAATCCACTAATAGGAGATGACCCTCAGACTTAGACAGGTGACTAAGAACCTCGACCAATAGGACCAAGAGAGAGTCAAGACACTAAAGACTCAGGAGCATAGATGTGGACCAAAACCATTGGAGACACATCATTGCCAAACTTAATCAACCTAATTGATAGCCTAGTGGATCAAGAATCTGCCGACATGTTAGGGTGCTCTAGGCATGAGAATGACTAGCTCAATTTGGGATATTTTCCAATTGATATCCAACAGATGCTTAATAAATATGACTTACAAACCAAGATGGAGCACCATGGTAGGCCGACTGAGGACATCATACTGGGCCTCAAGGAGGAGAGGAGATTAGTACGGCAAGCACTGCAACGCATAACAACATACAACCATGAGTAGTGGGCTAGGAAGTTTTAGTAAGACATAGAGATGCGGGAAGTCCAACGTGTTTTAGCTCTAGAAAATAGGAATCGGATAGGATCTAACACAGAAAGGGAGAGAGTGCTTGAAGTAGACTCGATACTGAGCGAGATTCTCACAAAGCGGGCTCATAGACAATATGGCCTCAGAGTAGAGTGTGAAAACCCTAGCAACCTTGTTGCTCACAAGGTTAGGAATCAACCAGGGTTCTAAGAGCCAGTCAAAGATCCTTGTGATCGCAAAGTAGTTAGAAAAATACCAGCCGGGTAACGACACTAGTAATAACCCCATACAACTTTATAGAGTAGTTTGAGCAAGTCTACGAGGCCAACAACCTCACAGATGTTGCTGAACACTCGCAACCCTTTGGATTTTTCCTAGGCAACAAGGGTAGGACATGGTACACCAGCTTAGATGTGACGAAATGGAATAACTTCAACAACCTCAAGCATCTCCAAGTGGTTCTCAGAGGCTAGGTATTCTTAACAACCTCGTAGTATGACTGAAGCAAAAGAATGACATTTGGGATTACGTTACCCATGTGTGGAGTCTCTTTAAAAGAATCCCATCTAACAAATGACCCAACAAAAGAGCAGTCTCCATAGTGTTTATAAATGGAATTTATAGCGAGGAAATCTCCAAGGCCTTAGCAAGCAACTCAAGCTTACATAAAGATGTACTAGCTAGGGATTTCAAAGAGGCCATACGAGCGGACGAACAACTCAAGGAGAGAAGTTCCAATAGCTTAAACTGAGATAATACTAATTCTAGATCCTTAGAGAAGGCCACAATGCTTATTAGCGAATGGTCAGTCCCAAGTGCCCAAGACAAAGAGAAAAGCGTTGACTAGAGCCAAAAGCTAGTAGAGATGAAGTTGGAGCTAGCTAGGCTGCAAGAGATGGTGAGGAGACATACAGGCCCACATGTCTAATGTGTGCATTGTGGAAAAAACCACCTTCTAGAAGAATGTTAGGACCCTACTGATCCCAACCTTGCACCAAGTAGGTTAGGCCAGGATGCTATGCATTGCAAACTACCAAGGAGACTTTGATATGCCTAGCCATACAACCAGTCATACTTAGGGAATAGGCCACCCAACTTCTTCAGAAGGGGAGCCATGTTGCCTCTTCTAGCACCTAATGATATGAAACAAGCCATCCCTAGAATGGAGATCAATCCCACATGCATACCTAGGCCACCCCCCAGACCTTTCATAATCCACCCACCAAGCGATGCTCCAGTACACTATGTGGAGGAGCCAAATGATGAGGAAGCATACGTGAACCTTTACATCTCGTACGATGAAGAGGTCAGCCCTATTCTCATGGACTATTGACTAGTGCCAATGTGATGGCATTAGGTAGCGGTAGGGGTAGATGCCTAGGAGGGTAGACCCATAGTCATTTGCATATCACCAGGGCATATTTCTTCGCACTATCCCAAGAGAGAGAGCAAGCCAATCGAGAGAAATCTCATTTTCGATGCCTAGAGTGTGTGGAAGGAGCAAGAGCAAGAGCAAGAGAGAGAGAGAGAGAGAGAGAGAGAGAGAGAGAGAGAGAGAGAGAGAGAGAGAGAGAGAGAGAGAGAGAGAGAGAGAGAGAGAGAGAGAGAGAGAGAGAGAGAGAGAGAGAGAGAGAGAGAGATGATGTGGAAACTCCAATTGTCATCATGTGTGCTTGCCAAATGCCCTAGATGGAAACCACCCTCTAGTTATGGCGATTGTGCCATCAGTACCACTGGGGTTGTTTGGATTTGAAACACTCGACAAAGAGGCTACATCTATCCCATTGCATGTTATGACCCGAGCATAGATGAAGCAGGCCTGCATATCGCTGCCATGGCCTAGTAACCTAGATGCAACCTCAATTGAAAAAAGAAGTCATAGGAAAAGAAGGAAGAGAACCAAAGCTAAGGTCATGCTTAAGATGGAGAGTGCCATGACACTAACTGCAAGGAAAAGGTCATAGAACGAGAAGTAGAAACATCCACTCTGAAGAATATGGAGTGCCAAGGTTGGGGAGTACCCCAACCCAGAGCACCAGCTTCAAGCCATAAATAAGGTCAAGGAGTGGGTGAGAGAAGCCCAAGAGCACTCTAAGGATGCTGAGCCCATCCTAGAAGATGAAATTGATGAGCTCTCTTCTAGTGTGAGAATGTTGGTTTTACCTACACAATTGAAGTCAAGAGATGCATCTACACCTCTAGCAGTATTGCATAAACAAAGCTTGAGTGCCATAGGCCAGCAAACTAGCCAAGGCCATTGGCCAAAGAAGCATGGAATTAGGAGGGAAGCAAGCAACTAACAACCTTCTTACGACACTAGTGACAAGCCATGTGACCTTGCACTTAGGAGACCTACCTAGGCATCTCCCCACGTTATGGCAAGAGTTGAAGTAGTGGGTGGAAGGACCAATTGAGCAAGGGGCAGTTGACTTACATAACCACAATGCAATGACTCAAATACCTAGCTTGACGCTACACATAGTGCCTAAGTCCATACATGTTAATGCTTTTTAGGAAGGCATAGAGATGCATGCAGTCTTGCCAGTCTTAGCACTAGGAGATGCCATGAGGAAAGGGATCATGGACATGGGAGCTAGAGTAGTGTACTTAGCCACGCAGTGCCCTAGGGTTGGGGTAACCCGCCTCTCGAGAACACTAGGTTTAATGTCACATTGGCCAATGGGACAAAAGTTAGGCCATTTGAGTGTTGAAGAATTGGCTGTTGAAGATCGCAAGAGTCCAATTCTTAGTGGACTTCATCATCATGAAGGAAGTTGACTACGATGCCCTACTAGGCCAACCCTAGATGTAAAACGCACGAGTTATAGAAGACTGGGGCAGTGGTCTAATCTTCTTGAGCAACCGAACAGAAACAGTGAGAGTAGAGATGGACAACTGGAAGACAACACCAGTCAAACTGAACGCCATCTTCATTATGTTGAAGGCAATGCTTAATTTTTAGGAAATCTTATGGGTTGCTAATGAAATATATCCCTAGCCTTGAGGATGAGTGAGATAGGATACACGTGCTAGCCACCATCGATCTGCCATTCTCAGACGATGAGGAGGAATATGAGCAAGCTATTAAGATAATCGGTAAGCCCACAAATAAGCCTTCAGTGCCATTATGCATGATGGCCAAAATCTCTTGTAGTCAGCACACTCCTATCATGTATGCCCCAAAAAACAAACTAGATCTCCACGGGGATCTTAGAGTACTTGACGGACAAGCTAGCTAGCAACCCAACCGCTAACCTTAAACCACTCAAGGATCTCATGGACAAACCCAAGTGGAAGTGGACCAAGATACATAACTTGAACCTAATGTACAATTGGGCCTTAGTCATGGGCCTTAGTCATGGATGAGAAAGAAGAGGAGCATAGAAACGTAGGAGAGGACAAGTAGTCCAAGGAGGACAATTTGGATGATGAGTATGAAGACTGTTGTTCCCTCAGTGAAGAGAGTGAAGAAGAGATTGACACAATATAGTATGACACTGAAGGACACGTGATTGAGAAAATATGAGTAGATTCCAAATTGTGAAAGGGAAATACCTTTAAAATTGAGAGAGGAATCATGAAAACGGATTGCACGTGGTTAGAGCACTTAGGAACAATTGATTGCGAATGAGCAGGGCTCACCCAACCAAGTGCCGCATCGCTATTTAGAATGGAATCACCTTTAGAGCTATAACCACCAGGAGAGACTCCCTCTTCTAGTGAGGATGAAGAATTCAAATTTGAGTCAGAAGTAAGCTAAGATAGCAATCTTGAAATACCGTGATCACTTAAAACCAAACACACCAAGGATGACCTACCAGTCCACCTAAGGCAAAGATGGTTGAGGGAGGAGAGCCTATCGAGAAGGCCCATCTTAGGTGACTTATCCTCAAGATACAATCCTGCCAATTGATAGGCAGGGGTTAGATCTATAGAATAGGGCAAGATGGATTACTACAACGAAGTGTATGCAAACACGAGATGCATGATGTACTTGTTGCAGAGGCATATGATGGAATCACTAGAGAACACTTTAGTGGAGACACGACGGTGTGCAAGGTGCTACAGTCTCAACTGTGGTGGCCCACACTTTTCCATGATGCAACACAAATTGTGAAGCATCATGATGAGTTCCAACAGACCAAGGTCCATGTTTGCAAGGAAAGGATGGAGTTAACCTTGATCATCGCAAGGCAACCATTCAAAAAATGGGGGATTGACTTCATTGGACTAATTAGTCCTCTAGCACAATACTCGCATGTCAAGTATATCATAGTCGCCACAGACTACCTCACAAAGCGGGTAAAAGCATGAGCCAGTAGGAAAAATGATGCTAGGACCACAGCCAAGTTCCTTTGGGAGCAGGTGATCTCATGATTCGGCTACCCCATTGAACTAGTTAGTGATCAAGGCATGCACTTCATCAATGAAGTGATTGCCCACCTCCTGTCTACCTTTCTAATCATCCATAGGAAATCTTCACCCTAGTACCCTTAGGCAAACAACCAGGTTGAATCCATAAACAAGATCTTAGTGAACGTCCTAACCAAGGTAGTCTCTGATTCACGCAGTGACTAGGACAAGAAGCTGATGGTAGCCTTATGGGCCTATCAAATAGCTTATAAAACAATCATGAGAGATAGACTCTCTTTAAGTTGACCTACGGCACTAAAGCCATTCTACTAGTAAAATTCTTTGTCCCTAGCCTAAGAGTAGCCATCCAAGAGAGATGGGATGGAAAGGAGGCATGGATGGAATGCTAGTTGAGCTAGAATGCCTATCAAAGACTCGAATTCTAGCTATCCATGCACTAATTTGCAAAAAGGCACGACGTAAGAGCTGGTTTGACAAGCATGTCAAGCAGTGAGACTTCAACTAGAGTGACCTAGTATTGTTATACTTAGTGAAATCCTATAAAGAAAAGATGAAGTTTAGGGGATTAGGGCATTTTTAGAGTCCGCAACATCAAAGCCAAACTAGTAATATAGAGCTCGAGAATCTAGACAAAAAGGGCATAAACTTTTTCAACAGTAGCTGCATAAAGAGGTACCATCCTCCCATGCATCCACTGCGCATGAGCCTCCAATGCTAGAGTCCCTTGTGAACGTGTGAGTTGCCACAATTACAAAGATTGAGGATGAAGATGAGGAAGCAGTAGCACTCGCTTACCTATGCATAACACTCATCTCTCAACAAATGCATACTTTTGATGTATTGATCGATGAGGGGGCGGACTTTAATATCCTAACTCATGATCATTGGACTCTTGTTGGTCGACCACAACTACAACCCATGAACGCTAAACTTAGCCCATTTGGGGGTCAATCATACACGCTTTTGGGAAAGTGTAAAGTTGCAATCTCTATCGAGTTTGAGAGTATACCCATTGTCTTTTATGTGTTTCCGAACACAAAGGATGCTGGTAAGGAATCGCTGTTAGGACGTGTATTTAAAAAGCATACACATTGCAATGTCGATTATGAGTTGCAGTGCATTCACCTTGCCATCGACAACTTATGATGTGGGAGCTCTTGCTCAACCGTCAAGACCCACGGACCGCTTATTACTTCAAGCGTTTCAAGCCGAGCACTAATGGCTACCTCTCACATAGCCGACATGCCATCCATCTCTACAGGTGTAGTGAGCTTACCTCCATGCCTGATTGAGTTACCTCCTCTCCCAAGCACTCTGGTAGCTCCACAATCCAAGTGCAAGATTCAAGCGAGCTCCATCCTCAAGCTCCCCACTCCAAGTTACATTGCCATGAGCAAGGGAAGAGAAGAGAAGAGAAGAGAAGAAGAGAGGAGAAGATGGAGAGCTTCTCCTCCCCGATCCCTTACCCTCAGACACTCACTCCCTCACACTCTCACACTCCCTCTCTCAAGCACAAGCTCAAGCAAGCAAGCAAGCAAGCAAGCAAGAAGAAGAAGAAGAAGAAGAAGAAGAAGAAGAAGAAGAAGAAGAGGAGAGCCACTTTTGACCAGACACAAGAATGAGCTTCTCATTCACTTTTCAAATTTATATACAAAACCCTAAATCCCTTTTGGGCTGTCATCCCCTTATCCCCTTTTTTACATGGCTGGTTGTGTCCTAGGTCCTTTTTCCCATTGTCCTCCTATCTTCCTAGCTTCCTTCCTACCGCCCATCTACTTTTACAAATTGCACGGGTGAGAGTGGGTGAGAGCCCGGCACTCTTAAAATAAATCATGGTGTGCCATGTGCCTTTTTTATGAAAGTATTGACTTGCACTTTTTCTCTGCATCTTTCTCCTTGCTTTAGGACTTTTCTGCCCTTCTTATGTTTCCACATTCTTCATGGCACGCCTTTGTCTTCTGTTTCACATTTGCCTCAGCCTTGTCTTCTACTTTAGATTTTTCAGCTTTTCCACCTTGTTCATTTGAGGGTTAACATTATCCCTCTCCTAGACAAGTGCCAGTCCCATGGCACGGTGTTGAGGGGGACGGTGGTGCTAGGATGCTAGGGGTTTCTTGAGGTTGTGGACATACCACGGTGGGGGTGTGGTGGAGGGATTTTTGGATTTGTTAGAGGGATTTATGGAACTGAAAGGCCCTTGGGCTAGGTAGGGGTCCTGGTATTGGAGGGATGTTTGGAACTGAGAGGCCCTGGCGTTGGATATGATCCCTCGTGTTTGAGGGATGTTGAGGGGTGGGTCCATCTTTGAAAGTCAAAATGGTATTAGATAGATCTCTTACTTAACTCTCCGTAGCTGAGCATGCATGCGTTGTTCCAAATGAGTTTCATCATTCACTTTTTGATCGTGGTTGTTGCATTCGCCCCTTGGTTGGTTGTGCTTTATCTGATGGCACATGGTGTAGGATGGGTAGGGCATTGCATAGATGATGGGGTCTCTGAAGCTGTGGGGCCTTTGATCATACTTGGAAAGAAAAGAAAGGTGCATTATGTGTGGGTGTGTCCCACTATCGTGTGGTCCATTGTGCGCGTGCTAGTGGGATGGAGCTTAGGGTGATTGGTCTAACCATAGGCAAGTGTTACCTCCCTGGGTGTGTCTTGCCCTTGATGTGCCCTAAGCAAGAAGTGGGGGATCAAAATGAGGCTAGGGGGTTAGGAATGGAGCCAGCCGACCAAGGTCACCAGACGTACCTAATTTGAGGACCCCTAGGTGTTGTGTTGTGATCGTGAGTGTTTTTTTTCTTTTCTTTTATTTTCTCTTTTTTTTTTGGGTAGATGATTAGAGCCGACATTTTGATGCAAGGGGTGCAACTAGGCTCTACCTTGATCTTCCTCGGACGGATTCGCGAGGTGGTCTTAGGAATGTAGTAAAAAAGGCGCGGCTCTGTAGGTATTCCTTGATAGTAGCCTTTGCATTAAGAGATGTGGTTGACAAGAAAGGATGATTCCACCTTGTAAAGTGGCTATCGATTATGTCTTCAAGGATCCTCATACAAAATGAGGGAAGTAGGGTTTCCCTCATCAGGAGCCTAGCCATAGTGCAATTATCTATTCCTAGATTAATATCAAAAAAGAGTGGGGAAAGGTGGGCTTGCTCAGCTGGCTTTTTTTAAAGAAAAAACCTAATGGTCCTAAGGTAATTACAAGTAGTTATGAAGGCTGGATCTAGGTAGGAAGAGAAATCCTCGAGGAAGCGGTTGATGGATGGGTGCAAGTCCCCTGCTCTAAAGGTCAAGCATTCCTCGAGAGTTTCTGCGTTGACGTTGTAGATCTCGGAAGTCATACCTGCCATGCACTCCATGTCTACTGTGAGGGTAGGGCATGTAGATAGGATTATTCCATTCATCCTGTAGCATACGGCAAAGGAGGCCATCCTTGTATCAAAACTGGTGTCCCAAATCCTCCTTCGCCACTTTGAGTGCACCTTGTAACCTCGGTTAGTTTTGAGAACCTGATAGACTTTATCCTATGAGTAGTCCATGGGTTCCTGCCTCCATTATGTGATCACAATGCTCCACTCCTCAACCCATTGGTCTGCTAGAGTATTGCCCAATCAAATAATCCGTTCCACTACCTCCAGGGTAAGACTCGGTCCAAGGCTTGTGCGGAGAGGAAGGAGAACTCGAAGGGTCAGGATTGGAGCTCCCGTCAAATAGTCAACTCATGTGACTAGTTGATGGGATGGTGATCCTTGCGCTCTTTGCTAGGCTTGATCCACAAGTTCCCGTCTTCTTCTTCTTGCAGCAAGAACGCACTTGGGAACCTGGGCACCCTCTGGCTCTTTTGGGGGTAGATCGGCAGATTTGGCTCTCTGATTTACGGTTCTTCTTGGCCCTTCCTCAGTATCTTGTTCCATTGTGGGTTGGACTAGGAGTGGATGGGGCTGCCCTTGCTCCTCAAATCCAAGTTCCCTAAGCTCATCGGTGGAGAGGCCATTCATCTTGTTGCAAGTGGCTGCATTACTATTCCTCGATTATGCATGTGCCAGTTGGGATTGCATGCTCTTGTAGGCCATACCATAAAGCTCTGGTTGTCAACTCCAGCTTCCTTTTCATTCTCTCCACCAAATCCTTGCCTTCAACTTGTGTGACATGAAGCACTGTGCTAAAAAATGCTTGCCTCTTTGCATACTTCAACGGCTTTTTCTCTAGATTCTGCAAACACCCCCTCGCACTCTGCCACTACCAAGCGCTTTGTCAATCCTCACACTCTTTCAAAGTTGTGCCTCTCCCATTACCATGTCTTC
The DNA here is from genome assembly GCF_053477565.2 of Lygodium microphyllum. NCBI lineage: Eukaryota > Viridiplantae > Streptophyta > Polypodiopsida > Schizaeales > Lygodiaceae > Lygodium > Lygodium microphyllum. The sequence goes on along the minus strand of NC_141141.1, from coordinate 84,584,288 downwards.
TCTTCCAGATATTCCTTACCCCTTTCCATTTCCTGAGATAGCATCATCACTACTTGTTGCTGCTCATTCCACACTTCTAGCATTTGGGTCTTCTCTTTATCCTGGCAGTTTAGCTGCTCTTCTACTATCCTCCGATCTTGCTCAACCATGGAGGACTGCTGGTGGGCCTCTGTGATCCTTTCGGGTAGATTCTTTAGTAATTTGTGCACAACTTTCTAGCTTTGCTAGGTGCAGTTTTCTTTTGGTCATGGCCATGCCCATTAGTGCCTCCACCTCCTGCTTCCAGGTTGTCTTGCAGGCTTCTAATAGCTCCATCTATGGCCTCTTCCTTCTCCCTCGACATGACTCCTATATCTATCTCTATCCTTCCTTGCTCCTCCATTGCTGACCATAGAGCCTGGCAATTTGTGGCCCCGCTGTTCCATCACTAGGTCTTGGGCTTCATTCTCTAGCCTTTCCTTAGGCGATCTTCATTCTCTTATGCCTCCTTTTCTTTGGCACTGAGTTGATCTTTCAGGTTTTGAATTTCTTTCTGATGCTCTGCGGCTTGCCGTGTTATCTCTAGCCTTAGAGCCATGGCAACTTCTCTTTTGACCTCTAGTTCTACAATCACGGCCTTCTTCTCTTCCTCAGCCTTCTCTAGTGGAAGGCTAGGAGTTCAGCTATGTAGGCATCATAGTCCGCAGCCAATCCACAGTCAATGGCATTGTTGGTGATGTTGTGGTGGTGGATGCTTCCAACCTTTTCCGCTTTGGGTCTTGCCTTGACTCGGCATCTGCTGGGCTGGTGACCTTTTGGCTCCTGCACCTGGCACCATCTCTTGTACTTTCGTGACGAGGAACTACATCATAGACATGAGCTGAGTGGTGTCCATGGCAAACGCTGGCTCTTGTGTTGTGGAGGTGGTCGTGGCGGTCTGAGGTGTGAGAGTCAAAGGGAGGGGGTGCAGTTGGGCTTTGCCCTTTCCTACGACAACTGGGGTTGCTTCAATGCTGTTGCTTGGTTTGCCTTCGTGTCATGGGCTCAAGGTGGTCATTTCTTCAGCATCGTGGGTCTCCTCTACATGCCTGTGCATGGCCTCTACCATGTCTTCATCCTCTTTTCTCCTTAGCTCCTCAGCCTCCTCTTTCACTCTCCTTCTCCTCTCCTCCTCCAGCTCTTTGTGATTCTTCTCTGACTTTCTTCATTTCTTCCTCCTCCTTTCACCTTCGTTCTTCTTCTGCCCTTTTGGATTCTTTTGAGCTCTTTTCAGCTTTGCATGTTCTTCCTTCACATCATCTCCTCTCTCCTTTGTTGTTGGGGGTTTCGTGGCCTTCTTTTTCTCTTGTGCCTTGGCCTGCTTCTGGATAGTCTGCACTTCTTGCCCTTTCTATTCTGCTGATGGTTCTCTCACTCGATTACTCTACATCAAGGCATAGCGATTGTTGGGGTGTCTCTCCTACCTCCTCTTCAACTCCTTGTGCCTCCTTTATGGCCTCTTGGATGATAGTTGTTAAGACTTCGCCGAATCTGATCATGGAGGACTTGGATGCAATCTTCTTACCCATTCCAATCCCCTTCTTTAGGGGACCCTGTGGCTATGCTCTCCAGTAGTGGCATGCCAATCTTGTTCATCAATGCATTGTACCTTTGTCCCAAGAAGAGGGTGTGGGCCATCTTTGCATGCATCCTCACGTCTAGGCTTGGGATGTCTGACAGACTTATCTCATCCACCATGTGCACATCATGCTTATTCACTCCCAGCATGGCTTATATGCCTCTCGGAGGGCGTCTTTATTTCTTGATGGCCAAGTCCAGGGCCTTCTTGATCATTGCAACGCTCACTGGTACCTCCACTTGATGCTCTTCTTCTCTTGTCATCCTAACTATTACTATGCCATAGTTCCTTGCATTATCAAAACTTCTCAGGACTTCTGTGCACATGTTGTAGTCAATTGCTTGCCCTACTTTCTCCACATACTTGAAGAGGGCCCATTTGTCCACCAGATGCTTTACATCCAGCTCCTCTAGGATGGCTTCATCCAGGTTTAGTGTATGTTTGAAGGTGAAATGACTAAAGTCCCTTGTCTCGACACTCAAGTCGTACCTCGTCTGCTCTTCTTTCGTGAAAGGGAGCTTTCCGCCTTTATCATGCCTTGCCATTGTGGGTACCTGTCATTCATTATAATCCAACATTAGTATTCCTCAAAATGAATTGATTTTGCTTTCATGAAGAGAATGAACAGCTGAATTAAAGACCTGAAATTTTTGAATGACAGCTTATTCATTCCAAAACATTTTTGGCATTTTTGACATTTTCTTTCCAACCCCATTTTCTTTCTCTATTATTTTCTATGTTTAACTTTGATTAAGGCTTTTTGTTTCCTTCTTGCCTAATTTTCTTCATCACCTTACCTTGGACATGGGAGGGGCAAGACATTTAAGCACAGTATTGTGCTATCTATTTTGGCATAAGCCAATCATAGAAATCAGGGTTGTATTCCAAGTGGGCATGACGATCAAGATTACGAGGACTAACGCATACTTGGGTAATGTAAGTTAGGACATCGGTTAGAAAATCACCCGAGTTGATGCAGCTAGCCACATGTAGCTCCTCTTCCATAAGGATGCGATCAATGTAAGGATGGGCCAAAACCTGGTGATCTAGGTGTTTGTTTCGAGTGATGGCCAAGACCCTAAAAGAGGTTGGTGCTATGTAAGTCAGGTCATACTCAGTTGTTTTGATGGCATGTTGCTGCTCCGCATTAGTCATTACTTGGCAATCCTGTTTCTCCCTTTGGAGACGTAGGTTACACCATTTTTGTAAGAACGATGAGTTAGAGTCAATGAGGTGAGTGAGTTCCTCAAGGTCAACAGATGATGCAAGCCTTTGGGGCTTGCAGTATGATGTTATTAATAATTTGATGAACACGTGCTCTTGTAACGTGCTCGCCCCTCAAATTGCGGGACACGTCTTAGCAGCCCATTGAGAGATCAATCTAGAAGACGACATTGACCACCCCCCCTCGAAAATGGTATCCTCTAACCCTCCCGCTATTCTTATTGCTTATCGTTCATGGTTTTTCTTTCATACTAAAAGTGATGAGTTGCATGAAATATTGATTAGCCTAGAACATGAAATATTGTTGTACGAAATATTGCAAATACGGGATGATTGCATGGGAGTCAAGTGGACAAATAGAATGGATTATGCATGGATTGACGCACATGACATAATATGGTTTTCAGAAATTTTTACATAAAATGATAGACCTTCTCATAGAGCAATGCCTAAATTAACCAATAAAAATCATGATTTGCATCTGCATAAAAATTAAACACACGGAATGTTAGTTTCCGTTCATAGGATGCAATTGCACCGATGGATAGAAACCTAGACCTTTATGAGATCCGGTGCATTAGGAATAAGTATAATTGCATGCGAATTGTTTTATCATCTTGCTGTGGACTATCGCAAATGGATACGCTCCTAGCTTAATTGAAGTTGGTGACCTAACCCTAAATGGATTGTTGACCCAAGTTATACTTGGTTGTTTGAAAGGGTTGTAAATCCCTTGAGCAAGTGTTTTGATACATCCAAGTTAAATTCTGGTTGTGCATGCAATGGGATTGAGATGCCTTGAAGCAAGAGGTTGTGCATTCAACTGTTTGTTAATGTGGTTTTGGATCTTAACCCAAGTGGGGTGTGGTTGATGATTTCATGGCTGGGTCTGTGATGATTGATTGCCATGGGAACAAAAGGATGTTTTCCTAGTTAAAGGATGTTAGGCTAGTTGTTTCAGCTTGATTGTTCCTGAAAGGATACTTAAGGATTGGTTGTGGTTTTGGATGAATATCCAAGTGATTATATTTTCATGGTGGAAACTGTAAGGATAAATTGCCATGGGAACAAAAGGGATGTTTTCCCTAGTAAATGTTACTAGGCTGGTTGCTTCAGCTGTGGTTAATTTCCTAAAGGGTTAATTAAGGAAGGATGGCACTAGCTACCCCCCGCGAACCTCCAAACCCTAACCAAGGCAGTTATGAATCTGCACTAGGAATGTGGACCAAACCCGCCGCGAGAGGTCTCTCCGTGGAAATTACTTGGCATGTAGGAGGATGCTTGGGTGCTTCAGTGGGTACATAAGACAACTCTATTTCTCCAGTTGACATTCGCTCATGAACATAATGATAATGAGCTTCTATATGCTTTGTGCAGGCATGGAACACTGGGTTCCACACAATGACCAAAGCACTTTGACTGTTAGTGTAGATAAATGTCAAAGTCATCTGTTGCACATGAAGATCTACAAGTAACTTGCGGAGCCAACACACTCCATTGTGGCTGTGAATGTTGCTCTGTACTCAATGACATCATATCTCCCCCTCACTGACATACTGGTGTCAGTGGTGTGGACGGTGAGCTCCTCAATCTCCCTGTCCATGGGGATACTTTCTGACTACTAGGTCCTGTCATAGCAGTGCTCTACTGCATATCAACTATAGATACATTAGTTTAAGGTATATCTAATGGCATTGTAGCTGGTGATACATACCAAGAACCCATCTCATAAAAAATAACATCCCTGCTCACCAAGGTCTCCCTGGTAGAGGGATCATAGCATTTGTATGCCTTCTTCTCCTGCGAATATCCAATGAAAACACACTTATGCACTTTTGGATCCAGCTTCTTCCTTTTTTCATCTGGAATATGCACATAAGCAAGACAGCCAAAGACTTTCATGTGACTTACATCCGGCTTATAGCCATACAACTTCTCAAACGGTGTCATCTCATGAATACTTGCAGTGGGAGTTCGATTCAAGATATACATGGCTGTCATAACAGCCTCAGCCCAATAATAGAGTAGCATCTTCTTCTCATTCATCATGGCACGAGCAGCTTCCATCAAGACCCTGTTCTTTCTTTCAGCTACCCCATTTTGCTAAGGAGTGTAGCTGTAGGTAAGCTGCCTACGTATGCCATTTTCAGCCAGAAAGCTGTCAAACTCCCCACTGCTATCTGATCTCAAGCAAGAGATATAGCAGTCAAATTCCTTTTCAACTTGCCTTTTAAATTGCTGAAAAACAACAAACACCTCATCCTTTGTCTTCAAAATGTAAACCCAAGTATAGCGACTGTAATCATCAATGAATGTCACATAATACTTCGAGCCTCCCATGGATGCATTATGGGCTGGCCCCCAAACATTAGAGTGCACTATCTGCAATGGACGTGTACTTTGCCTTGCATGCCTGACAAATGGCAACCTTGATTGCTTACCAAATTGGCAAGCATCGCATACATGACCAATATCTGAATATTGGAACTTGGGTAAACCTGTAACAAGCTGTTTTTTCTGCATAATTTGTAGCCTTTGCAAATTCACATGCCCCACTCTCTTGTGCCAAATTTCCAAATCTCTGATAGTGCCCAAACCATGGGCAAACATAGCTGAATTCAGCTCTGACAAGGTAGCATCAAGAGTAAACATTCTACCATTCCTGTGGCCACGAGCTATCAACTTGCATCCATTGCCAAACTCTTCAATAAAGCAACCATGCTTGTTGAATCTAACCTACAAGTTTTGCTCCGTCATCTGACCAATAGACAGTATGCTCTTCATAATCGAAGGAACACACAATACATCATGCAAATTTTTCTTTCTGCCATCATGAACCACAAGAGGCACTTTGCCTTTAAGCTCAATGCTATGCTTCATGTCATCACCTGTAGACATAGCCATGTTTTTCAGCCACCATATTAGTGAACCAATCACCGTGAGGAGTCATGTGGTTCGATGACCCTGAATCAATGTACCAAACTGCATCATCAGTGCATTTTTCAGCAACTCTATCTTTTACATACTGCATGGCAAACAATCTATCTCTTGAAGTATCATCTGCCTAACTAGACGTAGCAAAATGTCCATGTTGTTTGCCTTTCTGATTGCCTTGCTTCTTCCAGCAGTCCTTGGCAATATTCCCATACTTCCCGCAGTAATGACAATCCTTATCCTTGTTCAGATTGTCAGATGGACGCTGTTGTTGCCAGGAGCCTCTACCTCTAGGGCTAGATCTCCCCCTACCTCTAAAGCTTCCGCCACCTCTTGCATTCGATACATGCTAGTTGTTATTGCCATAGGATGCATTTTGCTGGCCTCCTCTGCCAGATCCATAGCATCTGCCATGGTTTCCACGGCCGCGTTGATTGGAATAGAAAACTGCATCCTTGTTTTTAGAACTGCTAGATCCTATAGCCAAGCCAAGCTTAACCTCTTCATGGATAAGCAATGCAACCAACTCATTGAAATCAAGCATTTCAGCCCACACAGACACAAAAGTGTCAAAAGACTTATACGCATGCATCAAGCCATTCAAAGTCACAGCAACCATGTCTTCATCTTCAACCTATGAACCAACAAATGCCAATTGATCCACAATGGTCTTAATCTCCGTGGCATAATCCTGTATAGATCTGCTCTTCCTCTCCATGTTGTTGAACTTCTGCTTCAACTGTATCTTCCTAGCACTTGTGATTGTGCCATAATACTTGACCAAAATGTCCCATGCATTCTTAGGAGAGCTGTAGTTCATTATCTGCATTACCATGGCATTTGAGATACATAAAGAGAACCAGTGCAAAACTCTACGAGCTCTTTCTATCCAAGCTCGGCGTAATCGTCTTTGATCAGCCGTAGGTGGATCTGGGAGCTCAGGTTCAGCTTTCGCTCCGATCACCAACTCCCAATAGCCTTTCCCTATTAAGAAGTTCTCCATGCGGAACTTCCATAAGGCATAATTGTTACTGTCAAGCTTTTCCCCCACTATCTGGGTTATGTTCTCAGTCCTCTCTGCATTAGCCATGTCGTATGCTCTGTCTGACTACTTGCAAGCCAAGAAGTGTCCTTGACTCACTACAGTTCTTGACTATTTTTGACAGTTTTATGCAACAAATTTATTGTCAAAACCAGGGTATTTCAGCCCTTTTACTGCTCAAAAACATCCACAAACATGTGGTCCCACCTGTAGATACATTTGTCAATACATATGCTATGTAGTTGCTTCAAGTCTATAACATGCAGCCTTACTGCCAGGGTTCATACATGCAATCTAAAAACTGTAAACTGTCAGTGATGACTAGCAGCTTATTCAAAGCCAAAACTGAGTCATATACATGTCATACATGTCCCAAACCTTCATAGACAGCTGCTAGTACATGTAGCAGTCCAAACATAACCATACGGGCACAAATCAGTGCATAGATAGCAAGCCTAGGTGTCAAACTTCCTGCTCATAGATTGCAGATTATGATTATATTCAAGTAGAATCCTCAGCTTAGGTAATATTGAAATTTGTGTCAATAAGGATTACGAGTAGCTACTATCCATGTACACAAGTTACCTGAGTATTCTAAAGTGACTATATCTCTAGAAGGGGATTATAAGACAGATGGTCTTTTTTGAAAAATTGGAAGGGATTGCTCTTTGCAATACATTTAGGAAGGGATTGTTAATATCGATTATTGCATCAATCAAAGGGGAGTTTGTAATGTTATAAAATGGCTGAGTTGGGCTATGTAGGATGATACCTCAAGATCCTCATGATGTGTGTGTGTTATTAGTAAGCTCATCACAAAAAATAATTAAATAGATTTCTCAAAGTGGCACATAAACAATGTAGGTTGCAAATCATTCAAAGAATAAAATTTCAAAAATATTTCAAAGAGTACAATTTGATATTAAATACAAATAGGTAGCCATGAACCATCATTAGTAATAGGATTATATATTGGAACTACATGGTAGGATAATGAAGGGAGTGAGCTTGGAGTGGAAGCATGCAAGTGGAAGCAAGAGCTATGGTGGAAGGAGCAAAAGCAAGAGAGAGAGACACACAAAAGATGTGGGAACTCCAATAGTCACAATATGTAACAGGCCTTCCCTTTATTCAAATATCATTGAAAGAATAGAGAATGAAGCGCTAGTGATGGGTACCCACCACTTGCAATGTATAAGTGTGCAATTACTGTCAGTGTAGTAATACACAAGTGGCTAGGCATAAGCACCTTTGTCTTCAACAATCTCCCACTTAAAGGCAAATGTGGTGTAATATCCCCCCTGGAGTTTCCCCCTGTGCCTTCCCCCATAAGAACCCCCCCTTAAAGTTTTTTTTAAATTTAAGGCAAATTTTTTTTTACTCTCCCTCTCTCTCCCCTTGCCGTGTGCATGGCAGGGAGAGAGAGAGAGAGAGAGTAGAAATAAGGGGGGGCATGCAACCCCCCAAGTGGGGGAGTGGGGTCATTAGACGGCCGTCTCTCCCCCCCATACCACCTCCTCCCTCTATAAAGCCCCCCCGACTACGACTGCAGCAGGCAGTGGCCCCCTCCATTGAACAGTGGTAGCCCCCCCTCATCCTGGGAACATAGCGCGCCCCCCCTAGTCGTGACGTCCCCCCCCCCCCCCCCCCCCCCCCCCCCCCCCCCCGTGATCAAAGAGTGAGAGAGAGAAGGAGGAGGAGAAGAAGAAGAGGAAGAGGGAGAGAGAGGAGAAGAAGAAGAAGGAGAAGAGGGAGAGAGAGGACAAGAACAAGGAGAAGAAGAGGGAGAGAGAGGGAGAAGAAGGAGAAGAAGAGGGAGAGAGAGGAGAAGAAGAAGGAGAAGAAGGAGAAGAAGAAGGAGAGAGGGAAGAAGAAGATGAAGGAGAAGAAGAGGGAGAGGGAGAGAGAGAAGGAGAAGAAGAAGGAGAAGAAGAGAGAGAGAGAGGAGAAGGAGAAGAAGAGGGAGAGAGAGGAGAATAAGAAGAAGGTGAGAAAGAAGAGAGCTTGAAGAGAAATTAGAAGGCCAAACACGAAGACTCGTTCGCAGCCATCAAGAAATCAAGGACACTTAGGGTTACGCGGACGCATGAGACCGGAAGTCCGTGGATGGCTCCTGACACCTAGCAAGACGACATTGACCACCCACTCGAAAAAGGTGTCCTCTAACCCTCCCACTATTCTTATTGCTCATTGTTCATGGTTTTTCTTCCATACTTAAAGTGCATGATTATGAAAAGTCAAGTGCATGAGTTGCATACTGGATGATTGCATGGGAGTCAAGCGGACAAATAGAATGGATTCTGCATGGATTGATGCACATGAAATGATAAGGTTTTCATAAATTTTTACATAAAATGATTGACCATCGCATAGAGAAATGCTTAAATTAACCAATAAAAATCACGATTTGCATCTACATAAAAATTAAACACACAAAATGTTAGTTTTTGTTCATATGATGGAATTGCATCGATGGATAGAAACCTAGACTTTCATATACGCAAGTCACATGAGATCCGGTGCATTAGGAATAAGTATTCATTGCCAGGTATGAAGAAAGTTAAAGGTCATTTAGGATGTACCAATATATTAAACGCACCATGCGTATGATGGGTAAATTTGATTGGAGAATTCTGCATAGTACCGCACTAAGAGAGACGGAAGGGACGCATGCATCTAGACTGTATCCTGAAGGCCTAGGTGAAAATTCTTGCGTTGCCAAGTGTGTTAACTTTACTTGGTCAGAGAGAGATGACTAAAGAACTGGAAGGATAAAAGGCTCTTGGATGGGTTGTGAATAAGGCTTGTCCGTTGCCTTGGTTGACCAGTCAATGCTTTGAGTTAGGACTAAGTTACCACAAGGAAACGCCCAAGGGGAAAATAAGCAGACCTAATCAAGTAGAACTGTTAATGTCTCAACACATGTGGATCAAAATCAGGAAGGGGAGACTTACATACTAGGGTAAGGATGCCCTAGTGGACTCAATGTGCAACAATATTTAGGAGTTAGATAGGTAAACTATCTAGGGAAAAATTCCTATGAAGACCTAGTTGATGCTAAGGTCGTTGGAAAGGGCAGATCACCAGTCCATAACTTGAAAAGCACGAGTTGAATTGGCATTCGACTATGTAGATTCGTGTTCCTTACAAGCAAAGGCATACTTAGGGAAAACCCCAATTCCCAAGGTATCGGATATTGCGGGTTGCAATCGACCTAAGGAAGAGTGCTAAGGATATTCAGGAAAGGAACTTCACCTTAACAGGAATGTTGTACAAACTACCTAACTTGTCTATGTTTGAAACAATAGGGCAATGTTAGCCTTGATCAAATCAGGATCAAGGGGAAGACCACTTAGATCATTTAAAGGATCTAGAAGGATTTCTACCTCAGAAAAGGTTGTAAATTCCTTGAGCAAGTGTTTTGATACATCCAAGTTAAATTCTGGTTTTGCATGCAATGGGATTGTGATGCCTTGAAGCAAGAGGTTGTGCATTCAACTGTTTGTTAATGTGGTTTTGGATGTTAATCCAAGTGGGGTGTGATTGATGATTTCATGGCCAGGTCTATGATGACTGATTGCCATGGGAACAAAAGGGATGTTTTCCCTAGTAAATGTTATTAGGCTGGTTGCTTCAGCTGTGGATGATTTCCTAAAGGGATAATTAAGGAAGGATGGCACTAGCTACCCCCGCGAACCGCCAAACCCTAACCAAGGGGGTTATGAATCCACGTCGGGAATGTGGACCGAACCCGCCGCGAGAGGTCTCTCCGTGGAAATTACTTGGTGTAGGAGGACGCTTGGGTGCCAGGGGGCTCTGGCCGTAAATCCCAATGCCTCCAGATCCTACACAAGTGTTCTACATGACTCGAGATGGGATCTCGAGGCCTTGATACTAGTTACAAGGTAGAATTTTGGTAGGATAAACCTTCAGATTTTTATTTCCAGGACACGGAAGGATTATTTTTGCGGAGGCAGAAATGGACACTTAATTCTCCTATATGGGTAGGAGACAAACATTAATCTAAAGATAAGTTAAGGAAGTGTTTGATCTTGTTATTTTGTCTTCGTGTCTATGCCCTAAATTACGTAAAGGAACTTGTGATTAACACGTTAATTAAAAAAGCTACTTTTATGTGTCAAACATAATGTGGTAGGTAATTAGATAACTAAAACAACCCCCGAGGGAAGCATGGTGGATGTGACCAATGGGTCTATCCTATGGAAGGGTGGTCTCGGTTAGCTGAGAGCTTTCCTCAAATGAAAAGTTAACGAGAAATGTTAGGAAAATTTGGACGATGACCTTAGACAATGTTGGTTAGAACCCTGATTCATACCGTTTTAGGGGACTCGAATGGGACTATGCCCTACGGGCAGAGAGGTCGAGCGATGCATCCCTCTCATTTCCCATTCTCTTTGAACCAAGTGCGGTATGAGTCTGCTTTGGTCGAGTTGTATCTACGCAAAGTGGAGCAATTGTAGACCGACAGTAGAAGGCTGTTAGGAAGACCCGACTTCGAGAAACTTGGACTTCAGGTCGATCCTAGTGGAAACGGCCGGATATTTCCGTTGCGAGGTAGACTCGAGAGACCCTAGTTGGCAAACCCCGTGTCATTCCTTGGGAGTGTCGGGTGGCATCTTCTAAATATATCTCTCGATGGACTGCTAAGACGTGTCCCACAATTTGAGGAGCAGGCATGTTACATGTGGCCCAAGTAATGAGAGAACAAGAAAAAAGTGTCAAAGTATAAATGTACATAAGTACAATAGGATGATGAAAGACATCATCTCATCCAATGCCCATCAACTTTCTAAGAAAGACAAAATGCTCCACTAAGAGACTTTTCATGAGCAAATCTATAGGATTTTGTTCAATTGAGATCATGGAAAGGTTGGTGGTCAGCAGACCTTTCCTCAATGACTTCTTTGATAAACTGGTAACGCACCTCAATATGTTTCTTTGCATGGAAGATTGGATTCTTGGCTAATTGAATAGCACTGATAGAATTCGACTGCAATGTAGGGTCCAAATCAGTAATACCAAGGTCTACTACTAGATGGCCAGAGAGCCTCCTTGGAAGCCTCAGTGGTGGCTGCAACATAATTGGCCTCAATAGTAGAGAGGACCATGCATTTTTGCATCCTCGACATCCAAGAAACAACACCTCCAACAAAGGTGAAGACATAACCAGAGATGGACTTCTTATTGTCTGCATGTCTTGCATAATTAGAGTCAATATACCCCATGACTTTTGTATCTTGGCCACCATAACATATGCACATAGTTGTTGTGCCCTTTAGGTACCTCATGATAACCTTGATGATATCCCAATACCATCTACCAAGTGTAGTCATATAGCATGCCACAACTCCCATTGCAAATGCTATTGTGTATCATGACATACATCAAACTACCCCCATGGTGGATGCATAAGGGATCTTGGCCATCTTGGCCTTTTGCTCATCAAACTATAGACAATTGGGCTAATGAACCTTCACATGAGAAGGTACAAGATAGTCAGTATGCTTATCATCTTGCATATAAAATCGCTCTGGATATACTCTTAATAAATGAGCCCCTTAAAACAATCGCATGTGATGTGCATCCCAAGAATATGTGAGGCATATCCCATATCCTTCATCTCAAATCTCTTCTTGAGTTGAGTTTTCAAGGCATCTAACTCATCACAAGCACTCCTAGTTCCATAAGCACATCATCCACATAGAGTACCAAAATCATAAGGTTGCGATCATGAGGCTTCTTTATGTATAAGCACAGATCCATAACACTATGGCTATATCTGTGTGAATGCATAAAGGTATCAAACTTTGTTAAGAATCGCATGGTGGGAAGACTTGCTTGAGTTGCTGCGCCAAACACACACTGTATGCACAAGAGGAAGCTCATCAAGAACATAAGAAGAGAGATGGAGGCCAAAACATTTTCTTGCTGGTTTCTTCTTATTTTTCCACACATTATACAATGTAAACAAAGTATAGATAAGATACAACATAAAGAAAAATGGCCTACTAAGTCAAACAGTGCATAACAGACTACACTAATCGACTGGTGCTATATCTTTGCCAGATGTAGGTAGGTGTAACAAACTAAATATAATAAGTGATAAGTTAGTGGGCATGTGAGTATCATAATAACCACCAACGTGCTAAGTGTAGACATGCGGACCCATCTAGCAAGGCAATCCATCATCAATGTCCGCACGTGTTGAGGTTGCCATCTCAACACTCCCCCTCAAGCTCAACTCTATCTCTACAACCCGAAGTAAGCTTCGGAACTTTTGAAGCTTCTCTGTACCCAATGCCTTTGTGAAAATGTCAGCTATCTGATCCTATGTGCTGACATATACCACGTCAATCTCTCTTGCAAGTACTTTCTCACTCACAAAGTGGTAGTGCATCTCAATGTGTTTTGTCTTAGCATGGAATCTCAGGTTCCTAGCTAACTGTATGCTGCTCATGTTGTCACAATGAATGACAACTGGACCATCTCCCTGCCCATCCAAATCACCTAATAACTTTTGCAGCCATACCATCTCACATGCTACCATAGCAACACCTCTATACTTAGCCTCTGTACTTGATAAAGCAATTGTAGGTTAAAATGATTTGAGCTGACTAACATGAAACACATTATGAATCTAAGTGGAAGAGGGTAGTTTTAGCCTATATACTAAGTCTCCTATACACTTCAAAATCTTATAGGGTCCATAAAACCTATGAGCAAGTTTGTTATTGGAACCGTCTTTCAATGTAGAGTAATGAGACTTGGGGTACTTTTAGCAAAACCAACCCTCCTTCCTAGAACTCCATAGGAAACTTCTTCTCATTAGTATACATCTTCATCTACTCTTGGGCTTTCTTAAGATTCACCTTGCACTATTGAAGAAGGGTATGCATCCTTTTTAATTTCTCTTTTCCATGAGGGTTTATCTTCTCATTGAAAATGACTATTGAAAGGGGCATTTTGTAGCCATATGAAGCCTTAAAAGGTGAAACGATGATACTAGTATAGGTAGAGTTGTTATAAGTAAACTCAGTCAAGTGTAATTAGGAATTTCATGCATATTACACATCACGACGAAAATGATGAAGATAGGTCTCTAACTACTTATTTACCCTTTCTATCTAGCCATCAATCTACGAATGATAAACTATATAAAGAACCAACTTAGTAACCATAGAACTAAATATCATGTGCCAAAAGTTACTCATGAACTATATATTCCTATTATGCACAATCCTTGCTATAATCGATGTAATTTAAAGACATGCTCCATAAACTAACTAGCCACCTATGATGCAGTGAAGTGTGTTTTTGTGGGAATAAAATGGGCTTCTTGGTGAGTCTATCCACCACCACATATATGCTATTCCATCCCTTTTTAGTTATAGGAAAGATAGTAATAGAATCCATAGTTATATGCATCGATTTTCCTTCACAAATAGGCAATGGTTGCAATAAACCACATGTCTTATGAGTGCTATCCATATTCTGTTGGCATAGAATGAACTTCATGCCACAATCCTTCACATATTTTTGCAATCCCTTCTAGTAGTGAAAACTTTTATTGATTTGATCATAGGTCTTAAACAATCCAAAATATCTAACTGTAGGTGAAGAATGCAACTCCTCTATAATTTTCAGCCTAAAGGGAGAAGTAGAGGGAATAACAATCATTCCATTGAGTGAGATGATACCATTTTTAAGCTAAAAATATGAGTTCTCTTCCATTAATCCTTGATGTAATTTCTAATTTAGTGTATGGCTAAGATCTTCATCAATAAGATAGGCTTCCTAGATCTCTTGAATCCAGTCACTATGTATGGCTAAGATCTTCATTAATAAGATAGGCTTCCTAGATCTCTTGAATCCAATCACTATGTAGCTCAATCATGGTGGCTAAAACCTTATAGGCCCACATCCTTGAGAGGAATCAATCATAATATTATCCTTGCCATGTGTATGAGTGATGTCAAAATCATAATTTTGTAGGGTAGCCACCCACTTGCACTACTTAGGTGTGGGATTTGATTGCGTAAGGAAGTACTTTAGGACCATGTGATCACTTTGAATCTAAACCAACTATCATACAAATAGTGGTGCCACTTCTAGCTAATATCTATTGGTCATAGACATTCATAGCCATCTCTTTATACATGAGCTTGTGACTCTCAAAGACAATGACACCATGCTCCTATAATAATGCAGCACCTATGACTCTGCCACTAGCATCACACTACATGGTAAACTCCATAGAGAAGTCTAGGCATACTAAGATGGAAGCAAAAGTTAGGAGTTCCTTTAATTGATCTGCAAGGGTATCCAAAAAGAAAGCTTCCTCCTTCAACTTGTCAATCCAAGGTGCTACTATAGTCCCATAATGCTTTAGAGACTTGCAGTAGAATGACGATAAACTAAGAGATACTCTAAGAGAAGTAATTGTAGTAGGTTTTGGCCACCATCTCTGACACATTGCACCTTCTTAGGGTCAACTTGTATCCTTTTCTCACTAACAATGTAGCCAAATTACTCCACCTCTTTTTGCATGAATAAGCATTTTTTCACCTTAGTCTATGGTGCCTTAACACATCAAATACCTTCCTTATATGTGACAAATGGTACTTTAATATCTTGTTATAAATTAGTATATCATTGAAAATGCTAGAGAAAAAAGAGAAAAGGTTGTAAAATCTTGTTCATCATACTCGAAAAAGTGTCTAGGGCATTGGTAATCCCAAATGGAAATACCAAAATATGTTATAAATCATGATCAGTCTTAAAGGTTGTTTTAACCTTGTCACCCTCTCCCATGTGGATCTAATGATATCCTAATCTCAAGTAAATCTTGGTTAAAAACTTAGCCTCCTTAAGCTCATCAAGAAAATCATCCACTTTAGGATTTGGATATATATTCTTTAGTATGATCTTGTTTAGATCCATGTAGTCTATACACAACCTAAAGGATCCATCTTTCTTATTCACTAACAAGATTGGTGAAGCATATGGTGAGGAACCAAGCTCTATGAAACCCATCCCTACTAGAATCTCCTTGATTTTCTTGGCCACTTCTTTGCACTCACATTTAGACAACTAGCTTATTGACTGGCTTGGAGTGTGGCTCTAGGTCTATAGGGTGATTCACTACTCTCTTGGGAAGTAATGAAAAAGGCATATCAAGCAATTTCCTATACTTCTCAAGTAGAGCTTTTAATGCTAGATTATCAACTGAATCCTTGGGCTGCAGTATATTCAATCACTTTATTGAGGTGTAAAAAAAAAAATTTAAGAGGGCTTCTTATACTCCTTTTTAAGGAGTTTAATGGTGATAAGTTGAAAATTTGACTTGCTATGGATTCCTTGTAGATAGATAGGCTTCCCATCAATGGTCAAATCCATGTACAACTACAAAAAATCCATAGAAATCCTTCCTAAAGTCATCACCCAATCACACCCAAGTACTACATCTATGGATCCTATTTCCAAGGTAATCAAATTCACCTTTGCTTTGTAATTTTTAGCCAACTATATGGAAAAAAATGGACATATCAAGGTGTTGATTTCCTCTTTACCATTGGCTATCTAAACTCTTATGGGCTACTATAACTTAGTGGGAACACAATTCAACCTATCAACAACTGACAATATCCTCAAATACTATTCTAGTTATAGTTCTTAGCTTTGATATTCTTATAAGTGCACTTAGATGCACAGTCAGCCATGTACTTTTCACCATACTTGAAGTAAAGACCCTTCTCTTTGAACTCTCTAAAAAGATCCATGGGTATAAACTTTTCACAAATTGTTGAACTATTTTTGGGTCTACTATCACCCTATTTAGGCTCAATTTTATGGCTAATTGTTGGCTTTGAAGCACTTTGCTACCTTGAAGCATCAAATGTGGGATATGTGGAAACTTTGGGGAGCCTCTATAGGAATATCCTTCTTGTACTTATGAGCATATCTCCAATAGCCTAGAATAGTGTGGCTGGTTTCTAGGCCATAATATCATCTAACAAATTAGGCTCTAGACTATAGATATACTTATGCAATTTTTCATCATCGCTTACACTCTCAAAATATATGGTAATTTTCTAGTTGATAGGCTTCTTAGCTCTTAGCTAATTTCTCTTTCTATATGGACGATATAAAGACTTTAGCCATCTTTGCTTTGAAATCCTCCCAATTTTCAACCTACTAGTTTTCTATTTTTATGTACCTCCTCAACATATGAGAGCAAAGCCCTCAAGGTGAAGCATAGAAAAGTGGATCTTTTGATCATTAGAGCTAGAGAAGACATCAATGTAAGACTCTAACTTTGAGATACACTCTTCCAAATATACGAGTGAAGATGAATGGACACTATATTTAATCACCATTATCTCATGACGGAGCTCACTTTCTAAAAAACCTTGCTACCCATTTGATGCTTAGGGATGCATGTCCATATAGCTATCAATGGGAGCTAAAAGATTAGAAGAACTCTTATGATAGATAGCTTGAAATCTCCTTGGAGGAATAGGTGGCTGATTGTGAGGTGTCCGCTAGTCTCAATCCACGAGACACCTTTTAGTAGTCCATCAGTAGGTTTTTCAAAAAATGATGTCATCCGCTGCTCCCTTAGAACATCACGAGGTTTGTCACTTAGACTCTACTGAGTCTACTTCGCAACGGGAGAGTTCCGGCGGCAGCCGAACCCACTAGGATCGACATGAAGTTTTGAGTTCCTAAAATCGGATGGGTCTCCTAGCAGCCAGCTAGCGTCAGTAATTTCGATCCTAGTGGGTTCGGCCGAACCCACTAGGATCGACATGAAGTTTTGAGTTCTTAAAATCGGATGGGTCTCCTAGCAGCCAGCTGCGTCAGTAATTTCGAGTCCCACTTTTACAGGATTACTCGATCTGAAGCGGACTTGCCATTGCACTTGGTTCAAAGAGAATGGGAGATGGAGGGGAGTGTGGTACATGAACCCTCCTGCCCATAAGGAAAAATCCCATTTAGGGCCCCTAAAACAATGCAAGTCAGTTCTACCTAACAACTAGTTGGTCAATTTACCACCATCTTCCTATTTCTATTGCTGATTTAGAAAAGCTCCTAGCTAATCGGGACCACCCTACCATTGGATGGACCCATCGAGGGTTACAGCCACTCACTTTCCTTTGATGATGGGGTCATCTTTAGTTTTTTAATTACCTACAGCACATTTATTGGAACATATGCAACCAACTTTCTTAATTAGCCCATTAAGTCATAGGTTCCTTCTTCACATAATTTATCTCACCGACATGCATACAATTTGAACAGTAAAGCAAACTTCTTTATTATATTGGAAGCTTATTACAATTTCCATCTTTCCGTCCCAGCGGAAGATACACAGAATTCCATGAGGATATTCTGTCCACCAAGATTCCACCCTCATAACTAGTATTTAGGGTTCCAGTATCCTATCCTGGATCACGAAGGGGCTCGTCAAATTCTGGGAACAATGTAGGATTTACAGCTAGAGCCCCCTCTGGCACCTACATTTCCTAATATCCGAGACTATCCCTACTGACATACCTTTCACCTACGGAGCTGATCCAAGCCTCTCATAGCGATAATCATGACCCCCTTGGAGAAGGGTCTCGCTGCTAGCTTGGGGGTAGCCTAGCGCGATCCTTCCTTTTATTCTGTTTGACAATAAATTCAATTAGAGATCTAGATCCTAGCAAACACAAACATTCCTTTCAAATGTATATCAAATGATGCAATGAAAATCACCCCATCATGCAATTCACAACTTTACATAGCCAAGGTAGACCTTATCCTAAGGTAACCTTACATTCTAATGAGGATTCTCCTCCCCATAAAGAAGTATTGAGTACATCTCTTATACCATGTTAAGCAAGGCACGAATTTCCCATTTGGGATATCTTATCCAACATAAGCAAAATTCCTTAAAGAAATATATTGTGCCAATAACTCAATGAGATGACTTATAGGACTCTTAAATAGACAATCAGTTTCTATAACCATCTCTAGTCAACTCTTAACCTTGTCACATTTGACCATAACTATATCAAATGCTCATAAAGACATATGTACAATAACCTTTGGCAATTAATCTATAACTTAGAATCTCAATAATCTAGCTACAAATCATAATGATTAATTGTTTATGCTTGTACCAATATGTTTTCTAGATGAGTTATCAATTCGTGTAAGTGAAGAATTTGGAAGCTAATATCTTATGTAATTATTTTATATAGAAAAATAATAATCTAGTAATGAATAACTTGGTTTGGCAGCATGACGACATTAGGAATTTCATCTTTACTCGTGCTTGCATTAGCCACACTCGATGTTCCGTCGGTAGTGGCAACTCTGGCAACCTCGGGCACTCCCATATCATTGGCAATACATGTTGCTTGTCTGGTTGCATTGATCCCCATGTTTTTTCCACTTCATCGCTTTGGAGCCATCCTCCATGAGTGGTTCGAGAGTTAGGGAAGGTGGAATAGATTTGAGATGAGAGAGTATAAGAGAATATGGCTTAGTTGAAGATCAAGACAAGGGAATTAAGCTAACTCTCTTCCTCTCTCTCTCTCTCTCTCTCTCTCTCTCTCTCTCTCTCTCTCTCTCTCTCTCTCTCTCTCTCTCTCTCTCGCTTCTTCTCGCAACCTCTTGAAGGGGTATCCTTCTACCCCTCTTTCTCTACCTCTCTCTCGTAGCCTCTCGTGGTCTCCTTATGTCTCTCTAACTACCCCCCATGCTTCTTATTTATAGTGAATTGGAGAAGAAGGATTGTGGGGCTGAGAAGTGGAGCTCTTTGTGGAGGGGGATCTTGGAAAGATCAGTGATCTGATGCTCAGATCATAAGTCTGATGGTTCCATTGGCTCCGAAAATGGGGTAAAACCTCCAAGACACTTGCTTAGAAAGCTCTCAGTTCACTCCTTCTTCTTTTCTCTGTTCGAAGTGTTGCTTTCTATCTGTAGACTGCGATCGCGACGCACACGATTTTGCCAATCTCTCTCTCTTTCTTTTTCTTTTTTATAAAATCTTCAAACTAACTAACACATCAATTGTCTTTTCTTTTAAATGACATCCAGTTCTAGAAGTCTCCATATCTTTTTTTTAAAAGGATAATATCTAAAATATCTAAAATATTCTAGTCTTGTCCAAAAATCTAATATTTTTAGACCATCCTTACTATACACATTAACATTAGTGACTAATATAGCTAATATCTCTTGTTCACATTGTAACTTCCATGAAGGGTGGCTATGGTCCTTGTTAATTCATAAGAAATATCGAGTTACAACTCTCAATTTTATTTATTGATTTATTTTTAATGCTAGTTAGTTATTAACATTAGTTAATTTTTTTACTTTAGTTAGTAACCTTACTAACTTATTAATTGACTAACTAACTTTTGAACTAACCAACTAACTTTTATTACCTGGAAATGTTACACTGACTTCTAGATCTTGGAGGAGGGTTAGATGCATGAATGCTTAAAATTGGCTCATTAGCCCTATAAGATATCCCTCCAATCTCATCAGTGGTATATGGTATATCCTTCTTTCTAATGATACCAGATTGTGGATTAGGATTTTGATTTGAATGCTAAAATGATAGTTGAAATAATTTCTTATCTCTACTCTCTTTGTTTGCCATTTGTGCTACCACAAGCATGGAAATCTGAGCACTAAGCTTATCCAAAAATTCTTTAGTGGAAGAGGCAAACTTTTCCAAGGAGTCCCTAGTAGAGTGGGCCATCTACTACATGACTTCCTTGGTTTAGGCATTTGACTGAACCATCTGTTCAATTTCTTGATCTAACTTTGCAATAAGATCATTATGTTTTATGGAATGCCTAGTCTCATGCTGACAAAGAGTGAAATTTAACATGATATATGCCCCATATTTATGTGATTCCTCTTCATCATGACATGACTCAGGTAATACTTCATGTCTCTCTTTGATTTCTTGCTAGATATCCTCATTGGCTTTGTTCTTTTCCTTATTTCTAGTAAATTTTGCTCATTGTCAAGTGTAGTCCAAGTAGATCTCCTGTCAGAAAAATGGCCATAACTTTTCACCCCCTCGATATTCAAATGAGTAACTTTTTGATTCAAAATCAATCCAAAAAATAGCTTTTTAGGATGAGCTATCATAGTTCACTTTAGAATCAAATTAAAATATTTTGAAAATATTATTTTTCTATTGTATATAGCACTCTAATACCTTGGAAATTCATTATTTTGGCCTCTCAAGCAAGCACATATAGGCCCAAAGTAAGGTCTCTAAACCTTGTAGCAACCTAGATATGACCTATAGGTAGTGAGTTCCACTTGAAATCACATGTACTAGCCCTATATAAACTCTAAAATACATTGGAACATTGGTGGCCAAGTGAATAATACCACCAAAATGGCCCCTAGTACCCTATTTCTTTGTAGTAACCTATAAGCAACCTGTGAATGGATTGGAATAACCCATAGCATCTGTAAATGGCTAAAAATATGATCCAATAAATTCCCAAGTACCCTCTTACTCTTGTAAATACTTATACTCTACTAATAAAGGCCAAAAGGACTTGGAAACAACATGTAATTCTTGTAATCTAATCAAATAAGGCCATGTTTGAATGGTCTTCAACCGAAATCTTCAAGTCTTCAAATTTTCCACTCACGATACTTGTGTGAGGGATAAAATGGTAACACGGGCTCCAAATAACTGGGAGGTGGGCTAAGTTCCCCCCAATTGCTGGCACCCCTTCGGGATCTTTGATAGTGAGGGAGGGTTACCTCTCTTTTGTCCCTCTATCTCCCCCATTATTCACCTTTTTTCTCAATGGGTATATTCATGGCAAGAATATTCTACTCTATGAAAATAGGGTCTGATACATTATCAAAATAATTGGTTTATTAAGCTCACTAATGAACCATAGATAAAAAATTAATACCTCCTTGGTCTAATCAGTGATTCCAAATCAATTCTTAGCATTGATTCCATTCCATTTTCAATCATGGTTCCAATTTTGTATACTTTAATGCATAAACCTAATTTATTTTTTTCATTCTCTTGAACCTAATAAATAAATTGTTAAGGGTAAGTATTACAATCGATGAGTCATTGATTGTAGTGGTAAGATCTCAGCCAAATCCTCATTTTCAATTCTCCTTTGATTTATCAATCCATGCCTATCATTAAAGACTAAACCAATATTTCTCATCAACAAATGGATACGCTTGAGCAAGTAGATTAAGAGAGATTTTAGAGATCTCTTGAAAGTTTGGAGAATATGCAATATTCAAATAGAATCAAGGTTCAACCCATTGATTGAAGAAGAATATCCCTTTTAATCATAATTCTCCATGATCCCTACTTCTCATGAATCAGCCCATACTTTGCTTGAAGACCATAAATCCTTTGAAGAATAAGCACATTGAGCCTCTTTGAATGCTTGAAGGTAAGAAATTCAAGCTCTTTGACAAAAATCCCCAAAATATGGTCCCATTATACTTGGTAGGCCTAAATATTCTTCAATTACTCTCTCAGTCTCTCTCAACCTCAATCCAGCTTAGTGTCAACTCATGACTTCATTTTCATCTTCTACCTTGTGGCAATCGTAGCCAATAGAGTGCACCTACCCACATTGGAGCCTCTGGATCTCTTCAACAAGGCCATCTCAGCTGAAGCTTTCTTTTGGGCATATCTTCTTGACCTTAGGGTGCTTCCTCTTGAAACCTCAATCATATGGTCATCTCTGACTCTAGCATTCTAGAAATTTGTGGTCGTTGTCTTGTTTTGCGCATGCGTGCTATCGTACGTCTGGATTTGTGTCTGTGTGTAGTAGTTACTGATGCTAGCGGATCTGGAATAGGAGCCGTACTTATGCAAGATAATCATCCCATAGCCTATTCTAGCTGTAAACTGAAACCATCCGAACTTAA
This sequence comes from Lygodium microphyllum, assembly GCF_053477565.2. Lineage (NCBI taxonomy): Eukaryota > Viridiplantae > Streptophyta > Polypodiopsida > Schizaeales > Lygodiaceae > Lygodium > Lygodium microphyllum. The sequence goes on along the minus strand of NC_141141.1, from coordinate 84,561,534 downwards.
TTCCACATATGATAAGGAATTGTTAGCTGTTGTACAAGCTTTAAGACAATGGAAACATTACTTAATGGGTTCTGAGTTTATGATTAAGACTGATCAACAAAGCATTAGACATCTCCTTAGTAAACCCCAAATATCTGACCGACATATCAAATGGGCAGCTTTTATTCAGAGTTTTCATCCTCTTATTCAATATCAACCAGGTAAAGAAAATGTAGTGGCCGATGCATTTAGTAGAAGACCGACTATTCATAATATCTCTGTTATATCATTTGATTCTCTAACTCCTATAATCAATAATTTCAAACTAATGGTAACTTGGGCTCAAAACAATTCAATTCAAATTTTCAAAGATTCAATCAAAGTCATTTCCTTCCATCTTCATTCCGTAAATCTTGGACACGACCACCTGTTTTGCCATCAAACACAAATTCAAACCTTAAGCCATCTCTCTAGTCAAATCCCAACTTTCCTAAACTTCCTGCTATTACCAATAATGTATCCAAAGCCAAACCCATAGTCTGTTACAAATTTCATCAACCTGGACATCTAACAACCAATTGTCAATTCAAAAAGCCAATTGTTCATATCAATTATTTGGGAGCGACATAAGATGAAGAACATGAAGAGATGCCGGATTTCATGGAAGACAATGATGACATTCACTCTATGTCTATAGGGCATTTGAAGCCCATCACATGAGCTTCCTCTTGATAAATTTTTAGCCCAAATACTTTACTGTAACTACTGTAATCTAAGAAAAACTAGTCATCCAGAAACCCTAATTCTCAGTTCTCCATAGCCAACTTTCTTCAAAGCTTTTTTCACTTAATCTTCCCATTGGTTCTAGCACTCTGAAGTGCATGTCACTCAAATCTAAAGTTCCTAGCATCAAATCAAGGAGGGGAATATTTAGTTTTGGAAGATCTTGAAGGATTTTGAAGATTTGGAAGACTCAAGGAAGAAGATACAAACATGGTGTCTTGACACTTATCTAGTGCTCTTAGCACTTGTGTCTTTTGACACAATTAACTCTTCTATTACTCAAATTTGAGAATTTGGTGCTGATTTGCTACTGCTCCTCTAGCCCTCCAACATGGGCAAATGCTCACTGACATGTCGCTTCAAAGGAGTTAGGTTTCATACTTGGCATACCTACATCAAGCTCATCTTGATGAAGAAGGGCCTATGGGCCATCACCAATGGACAAGAGAAGAAGCCCCGGGATGCAACTCTTGCTATTGCTTGGCAAAAAGAAGATGACAAAGCTCAAGCCATCATAAATCTTGAGTGGGATGATAGCTACATCCATCATGTGGATGCTTGTGACACATCCCATGACACTTGGGATAGATTGGATACTTTGTTTGGTGCGCAATCCAAGTCCTCAAAGTATGGTTTATTGATTGAATTTTTTTTACTTGACATGAAGCCTCATACATCCCTGGCATCCCATCTAAACTACATGGAAAGTCTTATAACCCAACTTGTAGGAATAAATCTTAAAATGGATGAAGATATATGTATTGGTGTCTTGCTGAAAAGTTTTCCTCCTGATTATGATAATGTTTCAACCACTTTAATCAACATGCCAAACCATAAACTAGTTGACATTAAGGCCTCTCTATGGCATTATAGCCTTTATACACTTTGTGTGAGGTGCTCGCCCATCAGCTATCTAGGCACACTTTTAGCGGTCTATGATAATGTTTCAACCACTTTAATCAACATGCCAAACCATAAACTAGTTGACATTAAGGCCTCTCTATGGCATTATAGCCTTTATACACTTTGTGTGAGGTGCTCGCCCATCAGCAGCTGTCTAGGCACACTTTTAGCGGTCTATTGAGAAACGAATCTAAGCATCATTGCCCAGCACTCCCATGGAATGTTTCGAGTTTTGTCGCCTAGGGTTTCCCGAATCCGCCTTGCAATGGAACGTTCACGGCCGAACCCACTAGGATCGACTTGAAATTTGGGCTCCTAGTGGCCAAGTTCTCTTAACAGCATTCTAGCGTCGAATCCTGGGCATCCTACTTTACGCAAAGATACCCAAGCCAAAGCAGACCCATGTCCCACTTGGTTCAAAGAGAATGGGAAACGAGAGGGATGCACTGCTCAACCTCTCTGCCCATAGGGCATAGTCCCATTCCGGTCCCCTAAAACGACATGAATCAAGGTTCTAACCTAACAATTTCTAAGGGTTGTTAGACGTCGGCAAAACCTTGTGAGAAGCCTCCTAGTTCTCTGGGACCACCCTACCGTAGGACAGACCTGTCGGGGGTTCCACCCACCCGCTTCCCTTAATAGCTTTAGTTTTCTAATTAGGTCCTACCTCATTTATGTGTGACACTTAAAGTCATTAATTAAACCTTTTAGGGAATAGGGTTTGTTCGCATAACTTATAGCACAGACACAAAAATAGAGCAAGCAATCTATAGACAAACAAGTTCCTTAACTAATCTTCAAGTTAATCTTTGTCTCCTGCCCATACAAGAGAAATTATGTATTCTTTCTGTCCAACAGAAGTATCTCTTCTGTCGTGCAGAAGTAATTGGTCCAAATCTCATGGCACCACAAACTCAATCCTTTATCTAGAATACGATCTCCCAACATGCCCAGACGTTAGGGGCCACGGAGGTCTTTAATTCCATTCTAGACCTAGCAAGGGGTGTCCAGACCTCCAACTGACCCGCAAGCTGTCTAGGAGCGAAACATCATTCCCATGGTTGGCCTTTTCACCACTCGACCTTCGGCCTATAAATCGAACAGTGCCCTCTCGAATTAATCCGCGGTGCAATCATGGAGTTGATCCACCCATGAAAAATATCCTTCATTAATTAAATCCTTTAAGAATCAAGCACAAACAAGACATTTAGCCCTAATATCATTTTTCAAGAAAACATTCCTTTATTCCCATGGCGACTTGTCATCATAGACCCTTGCCATGCATTTGCCATAAATCACAAGGACTTGGAATAATCATCCAAACAACAACTAACAACTAGTTGAATGTAAAAGCATTTAGGATGTTGTTTGATCAATCAAAAAAACCAATTGTATTCTTTCCAAAACAATCAAGAGTAGATGATATAATATTTCCCATTGCATATTTGCTCTCCCCCTTGAGATCTAAGAGCAATACTATGCAAAAATGTTTCTTAACACTTCCATCCTTCGACTAGGGCATATATTAAGGGTTCAAACACTATTCATGATGTAAGTTCTATAGGTCACTTACCTTGATTGATAACCCAACCTTGAATTTGGATTGGCAAAAGTCATCATTATTCAACGGATCTCAAGACATCTTAGTTTTAACCCTTATGATTAATTTTTTGTACTAGCTCTTAGTCAAGTCATGAGGCAACTAGACAATTATCCTCATATATCAAACATGTTATAGGCATAACGTGTAAATACTTGATAAGATAAGTATGAGATGATCTCAAGTAATTAGACTCCAACAGGCCTTGCATTGAGCTAGAATCTAGTTCTTCTTAATATTTGGGCTCTTAGGCTAAGTACTTTTGAAGTATTTAAACTTTAAACTAGTACTTTCTATTCATGATTCTCAATGTCATATTTTTTTAGTAATTATGCTATTTGTAACCCTTGACTATGCTTTAATCTAGCACTTGTATGCACAATCTTTTAATGTCATTCTTTTGACGACCATGCCATTCATATCCCTTGACTAATTCTTCCTTATAATTGCTCTACCAGCAAATAAGTCATATGTAACTAGGTGCAATTATCTTCCCTTGATATATACACTTCACAAACTCCATCTTCCTAGTAGGTGAGATGAAATTTATCCTTTCCGATGACCTATACTCGTGCATCATAGTATGGGGCCTAAGATATCTCGTACGAGAATCAAAGCAAGCATCTATCAATTTGAAAATACATTACTTACGAAACCGCAGTTGGATTGATAGTGATGCCTTTGCCCGAAGCTTCATTTCTGGTTGTGGGATTACCATCTGCATGCGACATTCTTTGCTTGGGGACCATTGTCTGCAAGTAGACTCAAGAGATTAAGAAGGTGGAATAGATTCGAGATGGGAGAGTGTAAGAGAATATGGGTGAGTTGAGGATCCAAATAGAGGGAATTGAGCTAACTCTCTTCCTTGCAGCCTCTCGGTTCTCATTCTCTCTCTCTCTCTCTCTCTCTCTCTCTCTCTCTCTCTCTCAATATCTTGGAGGGGTATCCTTCTCTCTACCTCTCTCTTGCAGCCTCTCGGGTCTCCTTCTCTCTCTCTCTCTCTCAATATCTTGGAGGGGTATCCTTTTCTCTATCTCTCTCTTGCAGCCTCTCGGGGTCTCCTTATGCTTTCTTGTGCTTCTCCCATGCCTCATATTTATAGTGAATTAGAGAAGAGGGCTTGGCTGAGAAGTGGAGCTCTTTGTGGAGGGGGATCTTGGAAAGATCAATGATATGATGCTCAGATCATAAATCTGATGGTTCCATTGGCTCCGAAAGGGGGGTAAAACTCCAAGACACTTGATTAGAAAGCTCTTAGTTCACTCCCTCTTCCTTTCTCTGTTCGAAGTGCTGTCTACTGCTTGTAGATTGATCGCGACGTGCGTGATTTCGCAAATCCTCTCTCTTTTTTTCTTTTTATAAAATCTCCAAACTAACTAAGACATCACTTTCCTTTTCTTTGAAATAACATCCAACTCTAGAAATCTCCATATCTTTTTAGGGATAATATCTAAAATATCTAAAATATACTAGTTTTGCCCAAAATCTAATAGTTTTGGACCATCCCAACTATACACATTAATACTAGTGATTAATATAGCTCATAAGTCTTGTTCTCATTGTAACTTGCGTGAAGGGTAGCTACGGTTTTTGTCAATTCGAGAAAAATAACAGATTTACGACTCTTGATTTTTCTAAATAAAATATTTTTAATTAAATAAAAATTATTAATTATTAATGTTAGTTAGTTTTTACTTTAGTTAGTCTTTAATTAGTAATCTTACTAACTTATTAATTGACTAACTAACTTTCAAACTAACCAACTAACTTTTGTTGTGTAAAAATATTACACTTTGTGAGGCCCCTGTTATAGCCTTTGAATGTTCACTATGTTTTTGGTACCCACATTTAGCTTTGTTTTGCGACAGCCTCTAGTGTTTACCATGTTTGTGGCGTGCCCACACTTTGTAGGCGGTGACTCACTAAAGCCTCTACACACTTTGTGCCTTTCTGGTTGTGATTGAGGAGGGGTGTTGAGATTTAGGCAATCACACCCGGTGTGCCTCTTTGTATGGAGAAGTTGGGCCAAGAACATGCAGGCTTACTCGATCCCATAAGCATAGTGGTACATAGTGCTACCCATCCTGAACCTATAAAGCATTGTACTTCCTTTCATTTTAAATGCAATATGATGGTACTCTTGTCCTTTTAGCAGTCAAGTGTCCAAGTCATTGTCCAACCACACAAGATTTTGTTTATGAGTCCAAGTCTCAATTGGAACCTAATTCACTTGTGTGACATTCTATCTTCAACTCTATGTCTTCAAGCCACCATAGCCATGCTCTAGATCTGTGTTTTTCACATATGAGTGTCAATTCGTGTTGAGCTTGACATATCAAGGATCCCAAGTCATCTTGGCCTCTAATACAATTGTCTCTTCATCCATTGCTACATATTCTAATGAGCATGATCAATAGCCTCCTTGAAACAAGTGAGCTCAACATCCTCAACTAGCTTTACCATATATGCATAATGGTGAGCTACATAGTCCTCAAAATCACTAGATCACTCAATGGAGCCTTTATATTACCATATGCTCTTTGTATACTTGGTGTCTTAATTGAAGGAATACCAAGCTCATCATCCAAGTTGTCTGAGCCACTAGAGTCTCCATCAAGGACCACATTGTCAAGAATCGCGTGGTGGGGGGACTTGCTCAAGATGCTGCGCCGAACACACAAGGAATGCACAAGGAGAAGCTCACTCAAGAGACAAGAAGAGAGATGGAGGCCAAAACGTTTTCTTGCTGGTTTTTTCTTCTTCTTCCACTCTTTACAACGTACACAAAGTATAGATAAGATACAACATAAAGGAAAGTGGCCTACTAAGTCAAACAATGCATAACCGACTACACTAATCGACTGGCGCTATAACTATGCCAGCTGTAAATAGGTGTAACAACCTGAATATAATAAGTAATGTGTCAGTGGCCATGTGAGAGTCATAATGACCACCAACGTGCTAAGTGTAGATGTGTGGACCCATCTAACCAGGCGGTCCATCATCAATGTCCGCATGTGTTGAGCTTGTCATCTCAACACTCCCCCTCAAGCTCAACTGCATCTCTGCAACTCCAAGTAAGCTTCGAAACTTTTGAAGCTTCTCTGTACCCAATGCCTTCGTGAAGATGTCAGCTATCTGATCCTGTGTGCTGACATACACCAAGTCAATCTCACCTGCTAGTACCTTCTCTCTCAAAAGTGGTAGTGTACCTCAATATGTTTTGGCCTGGCATGGAACACAGGGTTCCTAGCCAACTGTATACTTCTTATGTTGTCACAATAAATAACAACTGCACCTTCCACCTGCACATCTAAATTAGCCAATAACTTTTGCAGCCATACTACCTCACATGCTACAACAGCAGCACCTCTATACTCAGCCTCTATACCTCGACAAAGCAACTGTAGATTGCTTTTTGCTGCTCCAAGCAATTGCTGCACTGCCAAGAGAGAACATGTATCTGCTAGTAGATCTTCTATCAGATATACTACCAGCCCAATCTGCATCTGTGTATCCAAACACCTGTACATCTGTATCTGCCTCATAGAAAAGTCCATAATGTAATGTGGACTTCACATATCTCAATATGCATCTGACTGCATCCAAATGTGGCTTTCTAGGTACTTGCATAAACGGACTCACAAGACCAACATCGTAGCTCAAGTCTGGCCTTGTAATGGTCATGTAGATCAAACTCCCCACTATCCTCCTGAACATAGTAGGGTCTTCTATCTCATCCCCAACATCATCACTCAACTTTACATTCTGCTCCAATGGAACTGAAAGTGGTTTGCATGCAGTCATACCATACTTGGACAACATATCCAAGCCATACTGTCTTTGGGACAGCCATATACCATTATCACATCTGATCACCTCAATGCCAAGGAAGTACCTTAGCTCACCTAAATCCTTCATCTCAAACTTCTTCTTCAAGAAGTCCTTGACTTCAGCAATCCCACTATCACTATCACCTGTAATAATCAAGTTATCCACATAGATGACTATGATGACCGAACCTGCATCTCCCTTTCTCACATAAAGTGAGTGATCAGCATCAAAAACATAAAAGCCAATATTGACAAGATACTCTCTGATCTTGTCAGACCATGCTCTAGGTACTTGCTTGAGCCCATAGAGCACCTTCTTCAACCTGCACACATACGTGGGATGCTCTAAATCTTCATAACCTGCTGGCTGATCCATATACACTTCTTCCTGCAAATCACCATGCAAGAAGGCATTCTTCACATCCATTTACTGCAACCTCCAACCTTTGGCTGCTGCCAAAGCAATCACACATCTAACAGTTGCCATCCTAGCAACTGGACTGAAGGTTTCATCATAATCTATGCCATATGTCTGGGCATAGCCTTTTGCACCAGCCTAGCTTTGTACCTACTAATAGAACCATCTGCATTGTGCTTAATCTTATAAACCCACTTACATCCAATAGCTTTCTTTCCCTTTGGCAATGATACTAGATCCCAAGTCTTATTGGCCTCTAATGCAGCCATCTCCTCATCCATTGCTGCATCTCAACGAGCATGACCAACAGCCTCCTCAAAACATGTGGGCTCAATATCCTCAACTAGTTTCACCATATAAGCATAATGGTGAGCTGCATAACCTTCAAAACCAAATCTTTTAACAGGGTATCTCACCCTGTTAGACCTGCGTACCACTGGATCACTCAATGGAGTCTTTGCATTAACGCGTGCTCTCTGCACACCTGGAGTCCTCACTGAAGGAATGCCAAGCTCATCATCCAAGCTCTCTAAGCCACTGGAGTCTCCATCAAGAACTGCATCAATGCCTTCTGACACTTTATTCTTTCCTTTGTCTTTACCTGTAGTTGTCAAGATTGTGGGAGAGAAGGAAGGAGTCTTGTAGCTTTCTTGCTTGCACAATGGGGGAATACACACAAAGGTGGAGGCTGAAAACAGTTTTCCTCTTCTTAGTTGTGTAAGCCAAAAAGAACTCAAGTACATAGAAATAGAAGAACCCTATATATGGGTCTCAAATCAAACTCAACTAACTAAGGTGGCATACTAACTGAGCCACGAACTAGAGTAGATAAGGATAGCTGTCATCTAGCTATTATTCATGGGCAGTGTACCAACCGCATCTGCAACTAACAAGTCGGTGACATAAATGCACAACGGTCACCTTGGCATATAACGAGTGGAGCTCAATATCTCAACACTCCCCCTCGAGCTCAATCCCAATTCCTGCACACCAAGCAGGTCTCTGAACTTGCGCAGCTTCTCTGCGCCCAATGCCTTCGTGAATATGTCAGCTACCTGATCCTCTGTGCTAACATAAACTAGATCAATAAGACCTAGTAAAACCCTCTCCCACACATAGTGATAATGCACCTCAATGTGCTTTGTTCTAACATGATAGACTGGGTTATTTGCCAAGTGTATACTACTCATGTTGTCACAATAAATGACAACTGGCCCATCTGTAGGCTCATGCATATCATAAAGTAGCTTATGCAACCAAGCTACCTCACATGCAGCCATTGCTGCGCCCTTGTACTCAGCCTCTGTGCTTGACAAGGCAACTGTAGGCTGTTTCTTGCTACTCCAAGTGACTGCAGCACTCCCAAAAGAGAACACATATCCACTGGTAGATCGTCTATCAGAAATACTACCAGCCCAATCAGCATCAGTGTATCCATGCAACTGTATCTGAACCCCAGTCTCATAAAATAGTCCATATTGCAATGTGGACTTCACATACCTGAGTATGCGTCTAGCCGCATCCAAATGTGGTTTCCTTGGAGCTTGCATAAACTGACTTACCAATCCAACAGCATAGCTCAAATCTGGCCTGGTAATAGTCATATAAATCAAACTTCCTACTATGCGTCTGTACATAGTAGGGTCTTCCAAAAGCTCACCTGCATCTGTGCTCAGCTTCACATTCTGCTCCAAAGGAACTGAAATAGGCTTACAGCCTGTCATCCCATATTTGGACAGCATGTCCAATCCATATTGCCTCTGCAAGAGCCGTATCCCACTTGGTGATCTAATCACCTCAATGCCCAAGAAATAACGCAGCTCTCCCAAATCCTTCATCTCAAACTTCTGCTTCAATAGCATTTTCACATGAAGGATATCTTCATCACTATCACCTGTCATAATCAAATCATCAACATAAATGACAAGTAGCATAATACCTTTCTCTGTTTTTCTCACATAAAGTGAGAAATCTGCCTTGGAAATCTGAAAGCCAATAGTGACAAGATACTGTCCTATCTTGTCAGACCATGCTCTAGGTGCTTGCTTCAAACCATACAAGGCTTTCTTCAACCTGCACACAAACTCAGGATGAACAGCATGCACATAACCTGATGGCTGCTCCATATATACCTCTTCTTGCAAATCACCATGCAAGAAGGCATTGTTTACATCCATCTGATGTAAAGACCATTCCTTTGATGCAGCCATAGCAATGGCTGCTCTTACGGTTGCCATCCTTGCAATCGGACTGAATGTTTCTTCATAATCAATGCCATATGTTTGTGCATATCCCTTGACTACTAATCTTGCCTTGTATCTGTTCACAGAACCATCTGCATTGTGATTCACCTTGTAAACCCACTTACAACCAATTGCATTCTTATCTTTAGGAAAAGGTACCAATTTCCATGTAGCATTTGCTTCCAAGGCATCCATTTCTTCATCCATGGCTTTCTCCCATTTTTCTTTTCCCATGGCTTGCTCAAAAGAAGTGGGTTCTGGTTCGTGTATCACTTTGACCATATAGGCATAGTGAATGGCTGTAAATCCATCATATTTCAGCCTATCCACAGGATACCTAGCTCTGGTAGACCTCCCCAAAGTAGGTTCACTCCCAGGTGCTCTCAAAACATCCTTGGTCTTCCTTACTCCAGGTGTAACAATAGAAGGAATACCCAACTCATCATCAATGCTCTATTCTGAGCCACTGGATTCACCATCCACATAAGAGTGACCTGCATTCACATCAAACATGGGCTAATCTACATTCTCTTATCCTTTTCGTGAAACCTGCATACCACTATCTGCATTGTTTTGAGGAGATTCTCCTGATCTCAATCTGCTTGTCTATGGCGAAGAATGTGAACCACTGCTAGAGGACACTCCAGGTCCACTAATATTTTGTGACTGCTGCTGTGAATTCTGTGCAGCATTACCATTTTGTGCATCTACATCATCAATCACATTTATTGGTTTATACCAGCTACTCATCTCATCAAAAACAACATCTCTGCTCACTGTAAACTTACGAGTAGAAGGGTTATAGCATCTATACCCTTTCTGCTGCAGAGAGTAACCAATAAAGATGCACTTCTCAGCTTTTGGATCTCAACTCATCTAGCACATGAACATTGGCAATGCAACCAAAAATCTTCAAATGAGAAATATCTGGTTTCCTACTAGTATACCTCTCCTCTAGAGTCATCCCATGTATTGCTGCAGTGGGAGTCCTATTCATTATGTAGACTGCTGTAGCAACTGCTTCAGCCCAGTAAAAATCTGGCAAGTCTTTTTCATTGAGCATGGCACGAGATACCTCTCCAATATGCCTGTTTTTCCTTTCTGCAATTCCATTTTGTTGTGGGGTATGACTACATGAATATTGCTGCTTTATGCTATGCTCCTGCAGGAACCTTGCAAACTCATTTGAGAGGTACTCTCCCCCTCCATTTGACCTTAGGCATTTTATTTGCAGGCCTGTTTCTTTTTCAACCATAGCTTTAAGTGTTTTGAAATGCCCAAAAACTTCACTTTTCTTTTTCATAAAATACACCCAAAATTTTTAGCTATAGTCATCAATAAAAGTGACAAAATAATGACAGCCTCCAAGAGATGTTGCTTTAGTAGTCCACACATCAGAGTGGATTAATTCCAATGGCTTCTTACACTCTTGAACATGTCTAGGAAATGGTTTCCTTGCCTGTTTTCCAAATTGACAGGCTTCACATACCTTATGCATTTCTGCAACCTTGAATTTAGGCAATCTTACAACAATATTTTGGGCTTGCATTGATTTAAGTCGCTGTACATTAACATGACCAATGCGTTTATGCCAGAGATCAATATCTACAACTACACAGGTCCCATGTGCAAACATTGCTGCACTCAATTCAGGCATGTCTGCATCCAATGTAAACATTCTGCCCTTCTTCTTTCCTTTTGCTATCAAGTGACCTTTATTTTTCATATCCTCAACAAAGCATCCATGAGAATTAAATCTGACCTGCAAGCCCTGCTCAACCATTTGACCAACAGAAACCAGGTTCTTGGTGATATTCGGGACATGAAATACATCCGACAAGTATTTCTTTTTCCCATCCTGCATAGACAAAGGAATATTTCCAATCTGCACAATAGGATGTGTAATATCATCACCAGTCTCCAAAATCCTAGTTTTTCCATTTTCCTTGCATCCTGCATCCATTCTGCATGACCTATCATGTGGTTTGATGCACTTGAGTCAACATACCACACATTGTTATTTTCTTCTGCACTTGTCACAGAATTGGTCATGTCCTGCACCATAAACAAATGCTCATTTCTGTCATCACCCTGTCTACTAGAAGATGCATAATTTCCTTGTTGCAATTTTCCATTCATGTTGTCATTCTGCTTTTTATAGCAGTCTTTAGCCATATGATCCATTTTACCACAATAGTAGCATTCAACATTGCTATTTGCATTTTGGCCTCTTTGCCATCCACCACGACCTCTTTGGCTCCCCCTGCCTCTAGAGTTACCACGTCCTCCTCCATAGGACTGGTTTTCTTGAGTTTGCTGCATATTCTGATTTCTACCACGGCCTCCAGATCGGCCTCCTCTACCTCTGCCTCTACCTCTTCCAGCATTTGAGTAGAAGACAGCTTCTTTTGAAGTTCCTCCTGAAGAAGATGCACCACCATTTCTCTGCTCCTCAGAAATTAGAAGAGCAATCAACTCCTCAAAATCAAGAAATCTTTCACGGACGGAAATGGATGTTTGAAACTGTGCATAATCCTTTCCTAGACTATTCAAGGTCACAGAAACTAAATCATCATCTTCCACTGGCGACCCAATGGAAGCAAGTGCATCTACAATCTTCTTCACCTTCATGTGGTAGTCATTGATGCTCATACTTTCTCTTTGCATATTGTGCAACTCTTGCTTGAGCTCCATTTTCCTGGCTTGCGTATTTGTGCTATATATTTTTTATAAAGTATCCCATGCCTCCTTTGGCGTACTTGCATCTTGAATATGCACAATCATAGAGTCTGAAATGCTGATAGACAGCCAGTATATAACTTTCTTGGCTCTCTCATGCCATGCTTTAAATGCCTGCATTTACTGTTGATTGGGAACATCAGGAAGAACTGGTTCTTCTTCATTTCCTGCAATGAATTCCCAATATCCTTTTCCCATAAGGAAATTCATCATTCTGAACTTCCATGCTTGGAAGTTGTTCTTGTCAAGCTTTTCAGTGACAATCTGTGAAAGAGAATCAGAAGCCATTACAGAACACTGCAAAATATTCTGTCACTGTAAAGAACACAGCTTCAGCCTCACAAGTGCAAATCTGCAAAACTGACGAAAGTGGTATTTGACCACACAGTCACTTCCTAGTGAAAATTTTGCATCAACAGGCAACAAGGATAATTCTGTAACTCCCAATGTCTCTGCGCACAAGCATACGATGCAATTTCTACAGTAACTTTTCACCGACCTGTAGAACAGTGGTCGCACAGCATAAAACAGGGCCTTTTTCTGAGTGCGTGCAGAAAACTTCCGCCTCCAAAACAAGCCCCAAAATGGCCTCAAATCAAAAAAACAGAGTAACCATGGGCTAAAGCCCTCTCTTGCAGCATATAATGCCCTCTTGCTACACCGCGAAGGGCGTCTCAATCTAAGACAATGCACTCTTGCACTTTTTGGCTGTGCTACCTGCAGAGACTTGCTCCCAAAACAGAAAAGATGAAAGCAACACTGGTCCTCTTACCAGAACACCGCGAACTTGGTTTGATTTCTTGAGCTCCTTACCACGAACAAGGCTCTGATACCATGTCAAGATTGTGGGAGAGAAGGAAGGAGTCTCACTTGTAGCTTTCTTGCTTGCACAATGGGGGAATACACACAAAGGTGGAGGCTGAAAACAGTTTTCCTCTTCTTAGTTGTATAATCCAAAAAGAACTCAAGTACATAGAAATAAAATAACCCTATATATGGGTCTCAAACCAAACTCAACTAACTAAGGTGGCATACTAACTGAGCCACGAACTAGAGTAGATAAGGATAGCTGTCATCTAGCTATTATTCATGGGCGGTGTACCAACGGCATCTGCAACTAACAAGTCGGTGACATAAATGAACAATGGTCACCTTGGCATATCACGAGTGGAGCTCGATATCTCAACAGTAGTGCTACTAGATGCACCTGAAGATGTAGAGGTACTCCTTAGTCTCCCAGACCAAGGACTACCAGATGATGTCTCTGGTCCACTAAGAGTCCGTGATTCTTGCTTTTCAACCTGGACATGAGTGTCATGATCATCATCATCATCCAATGCATCATCACTAGATGCATACCAACTGCTCATTTCATCAAAGATGACATCCCTGCTAACTCTAAACTTACATGTGATAGGGTTGTAACAGCGATACCCTTTGTGCTCTAAAGAGTATCCAATAAAGACACACTTTTCAGCCTTTGGATCCAGTTTCTTCCGCAACTCATCTAGCACATGAACATACGCAATGCAGCATGTGAGTCCATATATATATGCTTGTTGTAATAAATTTCAGATTTCAGTAAAAGACAGCTAAAAGTGCCAAAATCGGATCCCAAGGTAATCAGATACTGCCAAGACGCATATGACGGTCGATAAGCATGAATCCAACACCCAAGTATATCATAAAAATATCTGCCACTGAGTAGACACACCCCCAGTCAACGGGGCAAAGTGTTACTGCCACAATCAAAACTTGACACAAGTAGGTGTCAGTTCACAAAGATACGGATCCAAAACTGAGACTTAGCTCATAAGTATACAGTGAACCAAGACATATGATGTATCATCCCAAAAGGTAAGAAGTCCTAAAGTCTCAAGTGTCTTTAATTGCTCAATGGCATGTAACGGCTCAATGCATAAAAGTATCGCCTGCTAAATGTCTGATAAGCATTCAAGAATGCTCCTACTGGTACAAAAGTCGTATGTACGAGATCAAGAGTTCAAGCCAAGGCAAGACATAGTGCCAATGACATAAGTCCAAGACAATACATCAATAGTATATCTCAAACATGTAGGGGATAAAGCATTCGTATGTAGCATTCGTAAGCATGCAAGACATCAAATACATCCCAATCCAAACTCTGACAAGCCAAGTAACATCTAAGACTACTCCAGATAATCCAAAATGCATCCAAGGTGGACCTTCAATGAGCACTCAAGCTCAACGTATGCATAGGGTAATCAACCGTGACATGAGCATCAAGCCGTAGGCAACGGGTATGCATAAACCCAAGAAGAAGCATCACCAAACACTTTCAAGTGTGAGACATCAGGCTTCTTACTTGTAAAACATTCTTCAGGAGTCATCCCATGGACTGCAGGAATGGGAGTTCTGTTCATAATATAAACAGCGGTATGAACAGCCTCAGACCAAAAATGCTTAGGCATATTCTTTTCAGCCATCAAGGTGCGTGCAACTTCTGCAATATGCCTGTTTTTCCTTTCTGCAATCCCATTTTGCTGTGGGGTACATCTGCATGTGAACTGTCTCTTTATCCCATGAGACCTCAGAAAATCACTGAACTCATTCGAGAGGTACTCTCCCCCTCCATCTGACCTCAAGCACTTTACTTTCAAGCCTGTTTCTCTTTCAACTGCAACCTTTAAAGTTCTAAAGTGCTCAAAAGCTTCACTCTTTTCCTTCATAAAATATACGCACAGCTTTCTAGAACAATCATCAATGAATGTGACAAAGTATGAACTGCCTCCAAGAGATACATTTTGTGTAGGCCTCCAAATGTCTGTATGCACAACATCAAGGATATTTCTACTTACATCTCTGTCATGTGAAAAGGGTTGTCTTGCCTGCTTACCAAACTGACATGCTTCGCATACCTTATGAAATTCTGCAACTCTAAATGTAGGCAAACCTGTAACCAACCCTTTGGACTGCATTAATTTCAGCCTTTGTACATTTGCATGTCCAATGCGTTTGTGCCAAATTTCAATATCTGCAACAACACCTTTTCCTTTAGCATACATAGCAGTATTCATAGTAGAAATTCCAGCATCCAGAGTAAACATACGTCCAACTCTACTTCCCTTTGCAATTAACCTGCACTTGTCATTGAAGTCTTCTACAAAGCAGCCCTTTGCATTAAATCTGACTTGCAACCCTTGCTCTACCATTTGACCGACTGACACCAAGTTCTTTGTAATAGATGGCACATGTAATACATCTGAAAGACTCTTTGTCTTACCATCATATAAGGACAAGGAAACTTTTCCAATGTGTGAAATTGGGTGGCATGAATCATCACCCGTCTGCACATAACCTGCATTTTGCAAATCATGTATCTCTCCAAACCATTCTGCATGGCTGATCGTATGATTGGATGCACCTGAATCAACATACCAAACATCATCATGTGTTTCCTTTCCTGTAACAGCATTCAGCATATGCTGCATAACAAACAGACGTTCATTTTTATCTTCATTCTGTCGTGAAGACGATGCATAGTTTCCTTGCTGCAACTTACCACTGCGGATATCATCTTTCTTAGCATAACATTGAGCTGCGATATGACCTATTTTGCCACAGTAGTGGCACACAATACCAGAGTTGTTAGAACCTCTGTTCTGCCATCCATCTCTTCCTCTAAAGCTCCCCTTGCCTCTAAAGTTACCACGACCTCCTAAAACCTGTATATCGCCAAATTACTGATTCAATCTGTTTTGTTGGTTGTCACTACCACGGCCTCTTGAAGAGAACCTGCCACGTCCCCTTCCTGAACTGGAGTAGAAAGCTTGGACCTGTTCACCACTTCTTTCAGATGTCTCACTCTGCATGTTGATCTCGAAGGGAGACCAACTCATCGAAATCTGGAAATGGCTTTTTAACATATACGGAAGTTACAAAAGACTTCCAAGCCTTTTCATTGTTAAGTCCACCCAAGGTAGACGACACCAAATCATCATCATCGGGCATTGCATCAATTGCTGCCAAGGCATCTACAATGCTCCTTACCTTTAGTGCATACTCATTGATAGGCATCTTCCCTTTCTTCAATGTATTCAACTCTTGCTTGAGTTGAATCTTTCGTGCCTTTGTATTTACAGAAAACATACTTTCAAGTATGGTCCAAGCTGCATATGAATTCTCTGCATTTCTAATGTGTCCCAGCATATTATTGTCAATTACTGCAGACAACCAATACATGACCTTTTTATCTTTTGCATTCCATTCCTTCCGTGCCTTTGTCTCTTCTACAGTTGGAGGATCACTCACCTCCGGCTCTTTTTCCTCACCTGAAACAAACTCGTAGAGGCCTTTTCCAATAAGGAAGTTCGTGACACGGAACTTCCATGAAGGGTAGTTGTTCTTGTCGAGCTTCTCAATGATTGGGCTTCCACTATTCTCTGCCATTATCACAAAAATAATATCAAACAACAAGCAAGTCTTCTGCAACCCTCGACCTGTAGTGCACAACAATACACTAGACAGCCTTTTTCACTGTCTGCTCTTCAACAATACATGCAATCTGCAACCACTTTGTAGATAAACCTTGTGTTTACTCTCTGGTAAACACCTTTGAACTTACAGATCTGAAATCTATAACCTGCGCACCCACTTTCAGTCAATACAGTCGAAGTCACAGTGTACCCTGAAACTGTTGTTCGCAACCTTGCGGCTCTAAAACGGGGCCTGAAACGGCCTCAGATGCCCAAAATAACTGCTTGAATACACAGCACTCTTCACGCACACCAAATCTCACTGCAATCTGAGATTTTTGATCGACCTTGTTTCCGGTGCCTCCACAGGCACTATCCAAGAGAGAGAGTGAAAGAATGGGAGAGCTTCTTACCCGTGGCTTGCTTGCTCAAACCTTGCTTCTTCTCCTTCGCTTCAACCTTCGAAATTAGCCTCTCTCAGTGGCGCGGCTCTGATACCATGTCAAGAATCGCGTGGTGGGGGGACTTGCTCAAGATGTTGTGCCAAACACAGCCCGCGCCTGTCTACATGATGGCAGCAAGCCTCCATGACGGACCTAAACCTGTCGCCTTCCAAGTGCCAACCAATAGGAGACAACTTCAAGGGATACTGGGACACCTAACGAACCGACTGGAGCTCAACGCAGCCGCCAATCTCAAGCCACTCCAAGACCTCTTGGAACAACCCGAATGGAAGTGGACCAGAGTGCACGAACTAAATCTCAGATACAACTGGGCATTGGTTTCCGACCAACAAAATGAGGCAAAACAGGCCCTGGAGATCGCCGCGCAGTCCAGCGAGGCGGATTCCAGCGACGAATACGAAGATTGCCAACCCTTCGATGAAGAAAGTGAGGGCGAGATGGACACGGTAGAATATGATACCGAGGGACGAGAAATTGAACAAATCCGAGCGGATGCAAAACCACAGCCGAGGCCGGCCATCTGGATGGACCAAGGGGTCATGTGTGCGAAATGCGATCGTGCGTGGTTGGAACAAATGGGGGCTGTGGATTTTAAGCAGGCCGGCCTGACCCAACCAAGAGCGGCTGCCCTGCTTAGAACCGAGTCGCCCTCCGAACTGAGGCCGCCAGGAGAGACCACCTCCCCTAGTGAAAATGAGGAATTCGACTCTGAATCTGAAGTTACTTCGGAGGATGACCCGGAAATCCCCAGGCCACCCAAGGCCAGACGCACCAGGGGAGATCTGCCCATCCACCTAAGGCGCAGACGACTCCGACAGACTAAAACAGAGCGCTCCAACGACGTGCGATCGGAAGAACAACGAAAGCCGCGGGACCTCCCTAAACGCTTTTCGAAATTCAAAAAAGGGGATAGGGTGGTGGTTCTGCTAAGCGCCAAATGCCAAGGGCAAATCCGCGAACCCATCGAAGGGCCAGCCAAGGTCAAGGAGATAAACCTTGCTTTGGAGCGGGAAACACCCCGACCGGTGTTCATTGCCGAGGACCTGACCACGGAGGAGGAATCCAACCTCATCGCTCTTCTGCGGGAGTATCGGGATGTGTTTGCTTGGTCCCTAGACGAGCTACGAGGAGTGGACCCGAGTGTTGTGACTCACAACATACCCATGACGACGGATGCAATGCCGGTCAAGCAGCGACCATATCCCATGAATCCCAAGCACGCCCATGCTGTCAAGGAGGAGATTGACAAGTTAATGCGAGCTGGGTTCATTTACGAAATTGAGCACACGGACTGGGTATCACCCATAGTCATTGTGATGAAGAAAAACAGCAAGATTCGAGTGTGCGTCAATTATAAGAAAGTAAACGCAGCAACAAAGAGAGACAACTACCCCTTACCATACACTGAGCACATGCTGGAGAGGGTGGCAGGTGAGGAAGCCTACAGTTTCCTGGATGGCTTCTCGGGATACAATCAGGTGCAAGTGCACCCTGCAGATAGGCACAAGACCGCCTTCGCCACTGAGTGGGGCGTCTTCGCCTATGTAGTCATGCCATTCGGGCTAACCAATGCCCCCGCCACCTTTCAGCGCCTCATGTGCACCATATTCAAGGATATGCTTCGCAAGGAGTTGGAGGTTTTCATCGATGACTTGTGTGTCCATTCAACTTGGAACCAGCATCTTGAAAAACTCCGCACGGTCTTTGAACGGTGCCGTTTATACCGTCTCTCCCTCAACCCCCTGAAATGTCAATTTTGGGTAAAGCACGGTTGCATCCTGGGACACGTGGTGTCCAAGAACGGCATTGCCACGGACTTCTCAAAGGTCAAGGTTATCGTGGACCTCCCACCCCCAAGCAATTACAGGGGGGTTCAATGCTTCTTAGGTCACACAGGATACTACAGGCGGTTCATACTAAACTACGCGCTTATCGCTAGGCCATTGTACAAACTGCTAGTTGCCTTCGAGTGGACCGAGGCCTGCCAGCAAGCCTACGAGGAACTGAAAAAAGCCCTCACGACAGCACCTATCCTACGACCCCCAGATTGGACCATGCCCTTCCATGTACACATCGACGCTTCTAAGTTCGCCGTGGGGGCGGTGCTGTGCCAACCAGGCGAGCATAACTTAGATTACCCAGTAAGTTTTGCAAGTAGGCAGCTTACTGAAACAGAGATGAACTATTCAACAACGGAAAGAGAAGGACTAGCTATGGTGTTCGCCGTGAAGAATTTCCGGCATTACCTGCTTGCCACCCCCTTCACCTTCTTTGTCGACCATCAAGCCCTGCTCTACCTAGTCAACAAACCTTGCGCTACCGGGCGTATAGCACGATGGCTTCTCCTGCTCCTAGAGTTCGACTTCTCAGTGGTGGTACGGAAGGGAAAGCAACACTATATGGCTGACCATCTGTCCCGAATACCCACAGGAGAAGCTGCTGGACAAGGCATAGTGGACGAATTACCAGACAGCCACTTATTCCGCATGGCCAGCTAAAAAGACCTATTCAGGGCCGACCTAACACCATATTGGGCGGACGACATAGTCCACGTACTCGAGCATGGGCTGCCCGAACGACCAATGGAACGGGCACGACTCAGGCAATTAATCCTGAAGATCCAGCCTTATCAGTTGATCGCAGGCCAGCTCTATAGGCTGGGGCAAGATGGTTTGCTACGTAGATGCATGTGTGAGCATGAGATGCACGATGTGCTCTCAGAGGCGCACAGCGGCATCGCAGGAGGACACTTTAGCAGGGATACGACAGCTCGGAAGGTGTTGCAGTCCCAGTTGTGGTGGCCCACGCTTTTCCGGGATGCCTCACAATTTGTCAAACACTGCGATGCGTGCCAACGAACGAGGGTCCCAATCCGAAAAGATCAGATGGAGTTAACCCCAGTCATTGCTCGACAACCTTTCGAAAAGTGGGGTATTGACTTCATAGGACCCATCAGCCCTGCGGCACAATATTCACAGGCTAAATATATAGTGGTAGCCACCGACTACCTCACCAAATGGGCGGAGGCGAGAGCCACGCGGAAAAACGACGCTAGGACAACTGCCAAGTTTTTATGGGAACAAGTGATCTCACGTTTTGGGTGCCCCATCGAATTGGCCAGCGACCAGGGAACGCACTTCATCAACGAAGTGATAGCCCATCTCCTATCTACATTCCTCATCATCCATCGCAAATCCTCACCATACTACCCTCAAGCTAACGGCCAGGCTGAGTCAACCAACAAAATTCTTATCGCCGTCCTGACCAAGGTTGTCTCAACCTCACGAAGTGACTGGGATAACAAGTTGATGGCGGCCCTGTGGGCCTACCGAACAGCTTATAAGACGGCCGTCGAGCAAACGCCTTTCAGGCTAACCTATGGGACCGAAGCTATTCTCCCCCTAGAATTCTTTGTCCCCAGCCTGCGGATAGCACTACAAGAACGATGGGAGGGGAGGGAAGCATGGACGCAATGCTTAGTCGAGCTAGAACACCTGTCGGAGGTACGTCTGCTAGCCACCCATGCGCTTATTTGCGAGAAAGCTAGACGCAAAACCTGGTTTGACAAACACGTCAAGCAACGAGAGTTTGAGCAGGGCGGCCTAGTACTCCTCTATTCAGTTAAAGGACACAAACAAAAGATGAAATTCAAGGGTCTTGGGCCCTTTAAGGTCCGCGCAATCAGTCGCACTGGTAATGTCGAGCTGGAAACCCTGGATGGAGAGGGCATCGGCTTCTTTAACGGTAATCGAATCAAAAAGTATTACCCGCCCACGCACCCACTGCATGAACAACCAATGGTGGAACCGCTTGTTAAAATACGAGTAGCCACACTTACAGAAATCGAAGAAGATGAGGACGAGCTTGTCGAACCCGCCTACCTCCGCATCACAATCACGGCCAAGCAAACGTGCTCCATCGACGCCCTGATCGACGAGGGGGCAGATTTTAACATCTTAGCACACGAGCATTGGACCCAACAGGGCGCTCCAACACTTCACCCCACAGCAGCCAGATTGAACCCATATGGGGCCCAATCCTACCCTCTCCTGGGCACGTGCAGGGTTGCAGTTTCTATCGAGACTGAAACTATCCCCATGTTGTTCTATGTTCTACCCGATGCCAGGGAGACAGGCGCAGAGTCACTGCTCGGGCGAACTTTTAAAAGCAGACCCGCTGCAATGTTGATTATGCGTTACAACGCATCCACCTAACAATCGGGAAGGTGACAATTACCACGACCTCCAACCCGCGCCTCATAACCCCAACCATGCTCAACGAACCACCATTAGAAATAGTTGCACAAAGGACCAAGAAAGAAGGGCGTACGTATCTACCACCCCCAGATCCCCATGCACCGCAACCCGCCAGACCTAAGGCAAAACCCCAACAGACTCGCTTGCACTGGGTGCCGAAAAAGCCGCGGGATCAATCTACAACTAGACGTGCGGATCCGCGAAACACATACAAACCTAAACCTAGACGACCAAGATGCCATCATCACAAGCGCCGCGTGGTCAAGAAAATATGGGTCCCTAAAACCCTGTTGCATGCACAAGGCTACTATGCAGGGAATGCCTTGCTATGGATCCCCAAGGTCCCCACTAACACAGGCCCAGCTCCTACGTCAATCGCAACGTCCGGTCCTCGGACACTCCCCGGTCCTCGGACACTTCAAGACCACGAACCGCGCAATCCATCCCAGTCATCCGACTTCCTTGATAGGCATTCCACAGGCGTCATACATGCCCAACTGCCCAAGCACCGGCCACTACTGCCGGCGGTCTCACCCAGCCACCCTGGCCCGCAACCCGGCAGCCCTGCCGACCGCCCGAGCATGGTCCCTCAGACCAACCTCGACCTGTCCCTTCAACCGTTGGCCGAGCCGCTGACTCAAACAGGCCCCCACCGGCAGCCCTGTGCCGACCAAACTTCTAGCCCCAACAAACCTCAACCCCCCAGTGACCTTAAGCCTTCCTATGAACGGAAGTCGTTCCTAACGCTGGCCGCGGACCTCGCTGAGGACACAGGGATTGACGTTGTGGACTGCATCAAACAACTCGACGCCACTTTTGTGGCACTGGCCCTTAGCTATGACCGCCTAGACCTGGGACTGTTAGCAGAACCCCTTGCAACGGACGTACGCACTATGCCTTGCTCTTGGGAGACTTTCGAATTCGCCTTCGCACAAGCTTCACGCTCTGCCGCTGAGCTACTCGCTCGCGAGGTCTCCGAAGAGCAAGCCATTAGGCAATGCCTCATCCCATCGTTTGACCCACGCACGGTGTCCAGCCTCACCAATCAAGAAACAGCAAGGTTGTCCTGCCTCGCAGACACCGAATCTCCCTTCTTGAAGCAATGGTACACTCTTCGATTAAAGTGGGCAACAGAGGGATGCCGCACAATGACCAACGCCGAACAACGCCGAGCCATCAAGACGGCCGAGTATGATCCCACATATGTCGCGCCCACCTTGTACCGAGTGTTAACCACTCTTCGAGGTCGAACCATGGACGATCATATCTTAGGACACCCCTATCTCGATCGTATCCTGACCGAGGAAGAGCTCCATATCGCAAGTCAGACCAACTCCGGAGATTTCCTTACCGATGTCCTCACATACATCACCCACATAGGCATCCGACCCTGTGACCTGGACCACACTGCACACCTCGAATATAACCCCAACTTCTACGATTGGCTCCTCCCTAAAACAATCTGACCACCTGCAGCCCACACCCCAATCCTGGGATGGATTTTTCTTTTCCTCCAGGGAAAGGGCAGGAAATAGTGGGGCAGTAAATCAGTATAAGTAAATCAGTATAAATAGTGGGGCAGTAAATCTGAAAAGCAAACCAAGCATTAAAGTTAAAAAGTGAACCACGCATGAAAAAGCTCCAAATTAAAATGCCATGCAGGAACAGGTGATAGAAGTTGAAAAAATAATAAATTTTGATCATAAATGATGAAATCTGTTGTGGTTGTCCCACAAATTGGTTGCCAAAATACTAAGGAGCGAGTTGACTGGATGTACAGGTAGCGACCATGGCAGGCCAAGATAAGGTGAGCAAACTCCCTTTTTCGGAGGAGGAACAGGCACGGTACGGCCTCACGGTGGAAACCAGAGCATTCAATCAGCTGAAGTTCCGACATATGCTCAATTTGGAGGATGTAGTTATTGAGGAGCCAGCAGTGCGACGAATCATGGAGCAATGCCACTTGCAACGGTACCTGGAAGCAGTAGGCCGGAGAATAGACTATGCCCTGTGCGCAGAATTCCTGCGCACCTTCAACAAAAACAGAGGCACCATCACAGTACGGGACGCAGGAGCCACCAAACAGGTGCAGGTTGAGCTAACCCTGAAACTGGTAGAATGAGCTCTGGAACTTCCAAACAAGGTAGAGAAGAAGCCAAAAAGGGACGTCTACGCCATGTTGGGAATGGACAAGGTGAAAGTCCACACCAACGACGGAGTCAACTTGGCAGACATCCCTGATCCAGAGATCCAGCTGCAGGCAAAAATGATGCATGCCCTATTTTCTAGCCAACGGTACAATAGCGTCATGTCCAGGATAAATGTACCTTTACTCGAAAGCATCACGGCTCAGGCACTGGATGAGGTAAACCTCAATGGCTTCGTGAGAAGGACGATCGAGGCCTCAGCAAAGGCCCTGGCAACGGCAGGAAGGGCCGGGGCAGGAGAATCCCTCTCGCCTCGATCGACCCGCAAGGCCTCATCATCCAAGGCCGCCACAGTAGGGTTTGGAGGGGTCCTCACTGCAATTCTCCACGAGGCAATAGGGCAGGGATGTGCTGAAGAGGACAAACAGGGAGGTGGCGGAAAAGGAGGCGAATCGCCGTCGCAGTCCCAGCCCCGCCGGCCGGACGAACAATCAGATGAAACAGAGACGGACACCGACAAGGAGGAGGAGCGCCAGGCAGCACCAGAAAGGGAAGCGGAGCAACGAACCAAAGCCCTGCATGGAAAGAGAGAGGAGCGAAGGAGGAAAGAGCGGGCGGAGCTCGACTGGGCCCGAAGAGAGTCGGTGAGAGAAGAAGAGGAAAGAAGAAAAAGAGCTGAGGAAGAGCTGAGGAGGAGAGAAGAAGAATTGGAGCTGGCAACGCGTCGCTCCATCGAGGAACAGCGTAGGAAAGAAATAGAAGGAGCGGGCAGGGCATACCAGCCCGAATCTGAAGTGCCCGGCCCCAGCACTGGTGCATCAGAACCCGTGCCGCCGCCTCCCACAGAAGGGAAGGGAAAAGAACCGATCAGACCCTCCTCCCCCTCCCCCGCACCAGCCGCACAAGCCACTCCCCTCAAGATGACGCCCCCTGACACGGCCACCCTGGTGCACACCGCAAAGGTAGATGAAAGCAATATAGTTACCTGGCTACAATTCTTGGTGGAACGAGAATTGGCAAGGGACGCAGCCAAGGCCACCCCAGTCTCAGGGGCCAAAAGGGCAGCAATGACCGAGCTAGAGCAGGAGCCAGATGAGAAAAGACAAAAGGTGGAGGAGACCGCTACTACTACGATCCGGCCCCACTCTCCACCCCCAGCAGGCCACTATGATGACTATGTAAAGGAGCTGCTCACGCAGTTGCAAACAGCCAGGCAGGAAAGGCGGGCGGCAGTGGAAGAGCTGGCAGCGGAGCGTGAATCGCAAGCGGTCCTCCAACTAGACAGAGTGAGACAAATAACAGAATATCAAAAAGAAATAGCTGCGCTTAAGGAGGAAGCCAGCACTAAGGAGGTGGAGGAGCTGAAAGCCCTGAAGGAGCGCGATGCCACTTGGGAAGGACGAAGGAAAATTCTGATGGAGCGTCTCACCAGGGAAAGGGAGACAAATGCCCACCTTCAACGCAGAAATGACCAGCTATCTGCAACTAACTTGGAAGCACAGAGCCAACTCGAAAAAATCAGAGAAGACGTTGCAGAGCTGGATCAATTGCGGGCAGAACAGGTGCGCCGGTTACAGGCGGCGCAGGACCAACTCAACAAGCAGATTGCAGAACAACAACGAGAGCAGTCCCGTTTGCACCAAGAGCTCGAAGCCCAACAACAGCAGCTCAGGGCGATGACCCTCCGACAAGGAGAGAGCCTGGAGGACATGGAGAAGCGGGCAAAGGAGTGGGCAATTCACAATGAGCAGAGAGTGCGAGACCTAGCGCGCCGACTGGCCAAGGCTGAGGGTGACAAAGTAATGGCGGAAAACCAAGCAGAGGCAGCTCAACTTGCCATGATGGCTCAACAGCACACTTTCATCAACACGCTACTCCACGCCACCCACGCAGAAACAGGAGAGACCAATGACCAGTTGCACAAAAAGCTAACCACTGCACGCCAGGCCTGCACATCCCACTGCAACTGGGAGGCCCTCCGCAGAGCCTGGAGAAACAAAGGAAATGGCTGGCACAAGCAGGACTCACAACACAGGAAATGGATGATCTGGGGTTCACTGAAGAAAGAACACAGGAGGAGGAGCAAGCGGAAGGGGGTGAGCACGAGCTTGAATTAGGGCCTCAGGACGAGGAATATGCCCCGCCACCTCCTCAACCCCCACGAACCGAAGTGCCACCCCAGGACGCACCCACCGAACGAAGAGCGGCCCACATCACTCGAAGGAAGGAACTAGTGGAGAAGGCAAGAAGAAAACTCAAGGCCAGACCCGCCCTGAAACAGCCTGTTCCGTTCCCGCTGCGCACCCAAGACTCACCCGCTGAGTACCGTGCTGAGATGATCATCTGGGAGCAGCAGGAATATAGCCGGGTCCCCTTCAACCTACGCTTCGAATTGCCCACTGCTTTGAATAGGGTGCTGCCCATTCAGTTGGTGGAGGATGTCATCACCATGGGGGCCCGGCTCAAAGCTAGATGGTTAGAAGAGCGTGAGGCCCACCCAACTGCTTGGGGGACCGAGGACCGCGAATTTTGGCAGGACAAAGTCCTCCAGGTACCCCGTACCGTGGAAGGATATAGTTCCCAACCGACCTGGAGGCAGCGCATTTTTTACGTCAACCTGGAGGCGTGGATGGCTTTTTGCAACACCCTCCCTTCGGAAAGGAACGACCCCACCTATATGCCGTTTCCTCAAAGGGTAGGCGTGGATTTTAACCCGTCCATCCACGGCAGGTTTGACTTTCCCATTATTTACAATGTCAACTCCACGTCCCATAGGAGCGCCCTTCTCTTCACCCTACCCGATTTGTACAGTTCCATAAATAAATTCCTTACTGAATTCTCTTCTTGTCCTAACCCAGCCTTCATCACCACCTGTAACTACCTCAGATTAATTAGAATACTAGTACACCACGAACCTGCGCCCCAAGAGCGCCATCTTCCGCCCCTTTATTTTGATCCCAACGCCATAGATAGCACCACCATGACCCGTTTCATGATGCGCGCTGCCCTTTTGCCATCTTTTTGTGTTGCACTGCTGGAGGACATGAACGACAGCAAGTTCACACAGTGCAATCACCCCTTTCTCTCCACCACCACCCTTAAAACCCGCCTGCATACTAAAGGCTACTTGCTAAGCCGGAAGTTCCTCAACAAGGCCCCCCGGCCCCCACCCACACTCCCCCATAATTCGGATGATGAGGGGTAGAACCCCCATTATCCCTTGTATTGCTGCTCCCATGTAACCATGGCAAAAAAAAAAAAAAAAAAAAAAAAACTGAGGTGTACTTTATCTCCCCATTACCACCCTCCTGCTCGCCCCCGTCGCCCAGTCTTCTAACTACGTAATACTTGAGTATGCACACGCACGACACTACTATAATACCTACACAGAACTAATTTACAGTTTGGGTCCTCAAGTGCAGGACAACACTCTCAGCTTGCTTAGAGTTCGACCTGTCTCCCAAACTAAGTCTTGCGCACAATACAGAGACTAGCACCCCCCCTAGGGAGAGACCACCTAACAGATTTTTCAAGTGCAGGTATCGACAACCGCGACCCAAGCGGCATGCATTCTTCATCAACCTCCCATGCTAATTGCCACCCGGCACCCCCAACCAACCCCCGCATACCAGTCGCCACTGCAAACCCCAAGCCCCGGTCACCCCGAAGCCCTCAACGCCTACCACCACTTGCTCCCTCCGCCAGTAAGTGCCATGGGACTGGCACTCGTCTAGGAGGGGGGCAATGTTAACCTCAAGCACGCACTCTAAAGACGCAGGGCCAAGGCGAAAAGAGGTAGCCCGACGGAAGGAAAAGAGTGAGAAAAAGCTCAAAAAGCGCAAGGACAACCGTCAAAGACTCAAAAAGCGCAAGGACAACCGTCAAAGACCAAGGCAACCGTAAAAAGGGAAAGGCGCATAAAAAGCGCACTCTAAAATCTTGTAAAAGAGTGCCGGGCTCTCACCCGTGCTATTTGTAAAGATAATAGGGTAGTGAGAAGAAAGCAAGGAAGAGAAAAGAACAAAGGGAAACAGGGCCTGGGCTATGACTGGCCATGTAAAAAAGGGAAAAAGGGAATGACCGCCCAAAAGGGAAGTAGGGTTTTGTATAAAAAGCTGAAAAGTGAATGAAGAGCTCATTCTTTGGTGTGGCAAACTAGTGTTCTCCTTCCTCTCTTCTTCTCTTCTCCTTCTTGCTTGTGTGTGTGCTCTTGAGAGAGGGAGTGTGAGAGATTGAGGGAGTGAGCACGTGAGAGAGTGAGGAATCAAGAGGGTGAAGCTCTCCACCATCTCCTCCCCCCCATTCTCCTCTTCTCCTTCCTTCTCTTCTCTTGCGCACGCGGCTATGGAGGATGAGGCTTGGAGAAGGAGGAGGCTTGAGGATGCTTGAGCTAGCATCAAGAATCATGGAGCTACCTAAGTGTGAGAGAGAGGAGGGAACTCGATCAAGCATCAAGGTAAGTTCACTGCATTCATAGGATCGGTGGCGCGACGGCTAGGTGAGAGATAGCCATGAGAGCTCGCTTGGAACGCTTGAACAATAAGCGGTCCGTGGGTCTTGGCGGTTGAGTGAAAGCTCCCACAAATGCCTTGAAGCTTTGGCGGCTTGCTCTTAATCTCATAATCAAATTCCTGCAAAGTGATTAACCACTTTGCTAAACGGTCAGGTGGCTGTAACTTATTCAACAACAATCGAAGCCCATCTGCCTTCGTATAAAAAACCACCCTCTCATAAAGAATGTAGTGCCTGAACTTTTTGGTCGCAAATACCATCGCAAGGCACAACTTCTCCATATAGGTGTAGTTAATTTTCCGATATGCCCAGCTTCCAACTAGCAAAAGCTATCGGATGGTACCACTTTTCCTCCCAAATTTGAGCTAAACAGATAGCTGATACAATATATGGATGCTATTGAAAATATATAGAATATTTTGCCCCTTTTTGGTGCTTTTAAAACAGGTGCTTTGGCAAGCTCCTGCTTCACATCATCAAAAGACACTTTGTAAGCATCACTCCATGAAAACTGACAATTAAAGGACAATAGGTTGGTCAGCGGCAATGTTCCTTCTGCCAAGGCATTGATAAACCTCCGATAATACCCCACTGATGATAGAAAGCTATGTACTTCCTTTGGAGTATGTGGCAGACTCATGGCAACTATGACCTTGATCTTTTCAGGATCAGTTGCAATCCCTATAGAATTGACCACATGGCCTAACAAGAGCCCATAAGGGACTCCGAAGACACACTTCCATGGGTTAAGAGCTATGCAAAATTGTCTGCAGCGCCCAAAACACTTCTGTAAAATGATCAACTGTCTATCCCTTATGGTGGCTGCCCCTAGATCGTCAATGAATACTTTCAGCTCCTCTGGGGAGATGTCACCAAAGGTCTTGTCGGCTGTTCTCTGCCACGAACTAGGTGCATTACACAACCCAAATGCCATCACATGGTACGTAAAGGTATCAAAGACTGTAATAAATATTGTTTTTAGCTTGTCTTGCTCAGCAATCGCCATTTGGTTATACCCTGCAAAGCAGTCCATAAACGAATAGATTTTCCTACCCGCTAGTTGATCCAAAATTTGGTCAATAAATGACAATGGGTAGTAATCTTTAACAGTCTGCTTATTCAACTCTCTAAAATCTACACAAAGACGGATTTGATTATTCTTCTTCTTCCTGATCACAACTGGTGAGCACCATTCAGTATGCTGAACAGGGAAGATCAAACCCGCTTTCCGCAACTTCTGTAGTTCCTCGTACAACCCGTCCCTTAATTCAAAAGGCATACGCCTTACTTTCTGATGTACAGGGCGGGTACCTTCCTTTACAGGAATAGTATGCACAGCTAGACTAGGAGGAATACCCCGAAGTTCATCATAGCTCCAAGAAAAAATATCGCGAAACTCTCGAATTAAGGACACATAATCCTCTCTTTCTTTTGCACTGAGCATGGACCCTAATTTAATTGGCCGGGAATCATTTAGCGTACCAAGATCTAGCTCAATAACGTCTGCGTCTCTTATTCGATCATGGGGCTCTATCGGCTCACTCAAGGTTATCTGATAAATATACTCTGTAGTAGTGGACCCTTCCTAAGATCCATCGCTCGATGATGTCTCACTACCAGATGGATCATCTACTGTTTCTAGTTCAGTGGAGGACAATGGAGCTCTCTCACTCTGAGGGGACTCAGGGTAAGCATCCACTATTACACGATGGGCACCTCAACCTATAATCACTCGACCAACGGGTATGTCGACTTGATAGTCTGTCCGTAGAATCCATGGCCTGCTTAGCAAAACTCGATAGCTAGGACGTCCTGCAAACCTTATCACCCCAAAGTCCAGATAGCATTCCACGCTCGCAACTATAACGTGGACCTTAGTAATGCAACCTTCTAATTGTCTTAGACTATCATCAGCCATCCTAAGAAGTGTGGAGCCGTCTTTTTGGATCTCTAGACCTAACCTCTCCATCAAGTCTGAACTTATGATATTGACGGAGGATCTAGTGTCCACGATAGCATGCTCCACTAATATTCCATCCACATATGCTGGAACTCTAGGGCAATGCTTTTTAGCATGATCGAACCAATCTTCCCCCACTCTAGCTATGCCCAAAGGTTCTACTTTATACCTTATATGCAGGATTTTCTTAAATTCATTGCGTACTCCTAGAGAAAGTTTAATAAATTGTAGGAGATTCATGTCTAGTTTGACTTCGCAAAGGGAACTTGTTAGATCAAAGTTGTGATAATTAGCCAAAGTTCTCTTCTCGCACCAAACCATTCTCTCATTTGGTCTTTCAATTGGCTTTGGTGCCTCTTTTTTAGCCTTTACCTTCTTTCTCGGCAATCCTTTATCCTCCTTGGGATCAACTTTACTACCAACAGGTCTTAACGATCCACCTTCCTTATCAGGATTCAGGACTCGCTTTTCCCTAGCATCTTGCTTAGGGCTTCCCTCGACAGGTTTTACATTATTTTTTCACCCTCTTTAGGCTTTTGGCCTCTTGTTATGGCTCGTAGATTAGAAGTTTCAGTATCATTGACACGTACAGCCTCAATAAGGCTAACTCCACTACCATGAGGTAACTTCTCTACAACAACCTTTCCTCTTTGCAGTATTTTCCTTGGTCTATCGTCTTGCTGGAGATTTTTCCCTTATGCACAATGGTTAACTGGATCTGGTTGTTTACTCCCTTGTTGGAGAGAACTCATCTTAATCCAACAGGTAGCAACTAAGTGGCCAGACTTCCTGCAAATATCATATT
Source organism: Lygodium microphyllum (assembly GCF_053477565.2). Classification (NCBI taxonomy): domain Eukaryota; kingdom Viridiplantae; phylum Streptophyta; class Polypodiopsida; order Schizaeales; family Lygodiaceae; genus Lygodium; species Lygodium microphyllum. The sequence continues at coordinate 84,530,438 of NC_141141.1, read as the reverse complement.
TGACTTTCCCGTGGCCCTCACACCATTTATAGCTGAATCTTGAGGGGCCACCCTCTTCAGGGCATCGGCTCCCTATCAAATTCTGTTGCTTCTTAAGGAAATTGACATCCATAGCTATTTGTTGATACTGTTCAAAGCTCATATCGGTGTAGTGCTTCATCATATCCTTAACTTCACCAAGGACATTAGAAACACTCAACTCATAGCCGTGATTGTCAATCTATCACCCCATGGGCCTAACCACTTGATTAGGAATTATGCGCTGACCAACTGGGACAACATTAGGATTCATTGTTTGATTTCCACCACTATTTAGTGAGGCTGCCTGACTAGCCATAGGCATAGTCATGCTAGGAGGAGCTGGTAACATAGGCAGATTCGACATAATATTCCCTCTGCCACCCGCATTTAACATGGGGTTCCCTTGATTCCCATTGGTCAAGGTCAAATTATTACCATTCCAATTTATCCTTACTACATAAGCCACTTGCAAGGGCGAATCTACTCCTGCTTGGGTAATGGCAGTGTCAATATTGGCCAAAGCAACACTACTTAGGTGCACCTGGATATTAAAATCCAATCCATGTAGGAAATATTGCAACTGTACAGCCACTGGAATGGGAATATAAGAGTTAAGTTTGCAAAGAAATTGCTTTAGTTTCTTGGCATATGCCTGGGCATTCTCATTTGGCTCTTGACGTGTTACGTTCAGAACACGCAATCAATATTGTCCACCCTTCTCAAGGGCAAACTCTCTACAGAAAGCCGTAAAGAATTGGGCACTGCTAGCTATGGTTTCGGCTTCTAGACCGTGATACCACACTGCAGCTCTTCCTTTTAACGTCATGTTGAAGAACATCATTAGGTGTCCTTCATCTTGGATTCGATAGTTGAACATGAGTGTTTGAAACTCCTTAATGTGGAGTTCTCCATCTTCTTCTGCTAACCCATGGAAAATGGGCAACGATGCTCCTAATGCCTGTAAATTCGATGTACCTGTTGGAATTGCGATAGGTTATGCCATGACTACAACCGGATTGACCACAGGAGTTTGTGTAGGCAACACTACATCCCCACTTGTTGTGGGTTGATTAACTGGAAATAAGGAAGTACCAAGACTTCCACTTGTACTCAAAGAGCTACTCGTAACACCCAGGTTACTAGAACCACTGCCAGTTATCCATAACGGGCTGCTCCTTTGAGGAGAATAGCGTCTTACAATCTCCAACCGCCGTCTAGCCCTCTCTGCTTTTTGTATTTCGGCTTGATGGTCCTTGTCAAAGGACATAAACCAACTATTTGGCCCCTAAAAATCCTAGATTTGAGAACTACCACTTGTTGGCAGCTCCCGCCAAACACACCACTAATGGGACCTAAAATGGGCTGGCACTGGCTATAGCACTAGTCGGACCTCATGCATATGACAGACAACCCCACCACACGGCCTTGCGGGGCAGGAGCCTCTAAAACTCACTTTGCACTAAATACTTATGACCATTTTGCGTTTGTATCCAATATGTGGTCCAACGTTCACCTTCCCTTCTCCTCAGAGGGAGATCCCATAACATATAGGCATAATACCTCGTAATACACACATAGGGAAGCACCTCTCGGCTGATTGCCGCGACTCCACTGCAACTCTCCTACACCTTAGGGATTAGCCCCAAGATGCGTCGCTAATACATATAACATTCGTACAAACTCCACTCTTTCATAATTTATCATTCCAAGATATTTTAATTTGCCTCACAAAACTTTCCCCAATGGAAACACCCATCTAACCCTACAGCTTGGGTTTCTAGTCCTCTCAGCGTTGGTCAAAGTTTATCAATCAATTGCAATGCATTCCAAGAGATACCACGTGGCATGCTTGATGCAAGGTGTATGACAATTGTGTACAACCATTTTATGATTAAAAATAGCCATGTGAGGTGCGAAAAATAGCCCTTTCATGAATTTTAACCAAGCGTTACGTATTGCGCTGCTTTGGGGACTAGCACTAGAACTTACGTGCTACTAATCACCTATATTTAATTATGGAATGATCCCTAAATGCTATGCGCAAAGAGGAAAATCAGAATTTGTATCTTCTCAGTAATTAGATCGTCGCACAAACTTCATCCCCCCCTCACCGTTTAGGTGTTGCTGCATTACATAGGTGTAAATGGTTGTTTTGTATCATTTTTGTATGTAAAAAGTGATAAACATGGACTATAACATAAAGGAAAAGACCAAAATGAGGCTTAACCTCATGCTTTAACCTTGCCAAATATTCACGCACATAAATCTTATTTTTCTATATTTTTTGAGTGCAAAAAACCCAATTTTCTCTATTTTTGCTATTTTTTCCTATTTATTATTTATGAAAAATAGATATTTTCAGATTTATTTGTATTGGATTATCATTTTGACTGAAACTTAACATTTTCTCTGATTTTATTCCATTTTCATTTCTTTTCTCCAACTCAAAATCGAAAAAAAACACTAATTTCCACTAAAAATGACATTTTACGGGTTTTAAAGAATTAATAACGACTCTAAATCATTACAGGTTCTGTATTTCTATAATTCCAGCCCTCAACCATGATGCAAAAAAGGTTCAAACAAAAATTCATCACATATGAACAACATTTGGACCATGAAACAACAAAAACAAGCAAATTTCTTCATAAAATTGGAGCATACCGTATGTCTTGCGTGTTGCGGGTTTTTTAATAATTATTCTGAGCAGCCCATAGATTGTGAAGCAACCATTTTTCAGTGTTTAACCTCTTTCCTCAGCCTCCACTTCATCTTGAAGCAATCCGATCACCGTCGGACAAGCATTCTTTAGCCCCTCTTCTTCTTGATTTCTTTCACATGAATAGCCTCTGTGCAGGAGAGAGAGGGAGGAGAGAGAAAGACTAGTTTTTTATCTCCACAACCAGGCAGCCAATTGAGGAGCAGAGACTGGTGATGGAGAGCAAAGATAAGATGTAGATCATGTATGAGATCAGTTGGGGGGGTTGTTCACAGGCCCAGAATCCATCTCTTCATCAAACCGTGATGATGGCGCCTTCTTTCTGATTAGTGCAAAAAATGCAAACCCCCCTCCCCCCCCCCCATGTTTTTCCAAATTTTGGGGCTCCCAAGGGGAGCCCCAAAGGGTCACATCCTTTGGGCTCTCCTGAAGTCCATTTCCACCTTTGGCATTTTGGCCTTGACCTCCCGGGCACTCCCTTTTCCACATCTGGTGTCCAATTCTTGGTCTAAAAAATCCTGGGAGTCCGTCTTGAAGTCCTCCACTGCCAGGTATCTCCCAGGGTCTCGTCTTGCATGCCAAAAATTTATGAAAATTCTCCAACTGTCGTCAAGTGGGTCTTTTAAGCATTTCTGGGGCATTGTTGCTTAAAATCGTACTGATTGCCACCGTCGCCTTCGACGAAGCCTATTTTTCCCCGAATATTCGTAATGTTTTCCTATTTTTAAGCAGTTCTCAGCATCAAAAATCATCTGTCATATCCTCGATCAAATCACACACATAGTGATACTAGATCTCTATATGTTTGGTGCGCGCATGAAACACTAGATTTTTGGCAATGGCAATGCAACTCTGATTGTCACATCTCAGCACAGTTGGTTCTTCATCCTGCACTCCCATATGCCATAGAATCATTCTCAACCATACTGCTTCACATGCAGTAAAACAAGTTGCCTTGTACTCTGCTTCGGTAGAAGACAATGCTACTGTTGGCTGCTTCTTACTAATCCAAGAGAAAATTCCTGAACCTAAAGAGAAACAATAACTAGAAACAGACTTCCTGGAATCACTGTCTCCGCCCAATCTGAGTCATAATTCCCCACAAGAGAACTTTCGAAATTGTATGTGATACTTGAGAGCTCGATTTTAGGACCCGATTTGGACCTGTTCTCGAAGTGTTGAAGCTCGATTTGGAGCCGAAAAGTGCCCAAGAGATGTTAAAGAGCCAATTTTCATGAAAAATCAAATGGTGGTGGATGGCCAAGCTAGAGTTTTCCTAGATGCATTTCGACATCAGGAATCCAACACAAGTCTCGGTTCGTCAATCGAAGGTCGTTTGACCCTCCATTTAATCTCCTCAAGGTTCGACATTATAAAGTAGCTACCGGATCAAGAAGCCGTAAAGTGCGTGGGAGAGGCCAGGTTGATGGATTTCGATGCCACGAAGCCGCCTGTCCAATCGGATTGCAAATCAGAGTTTGTTTGGGCCTTCAAAATTGAAAAGGGACAATGTGAACACAAAAAGATGAACCGGTTATTTTAATGTTTTAAACCTCAAGCTTAATAAAAGCCTTGAAATTAATGCAAAAACTGTCGAACGGAGGGAAGTGTCAATGCGCCTCCTCATTTTTGCTCGTTGCCTCTCCCATTCAAACCCGTTTGGAGAGAAAGAGAGGGGGGATTCTCAATCAGGGCAGGGAGAGGAACAAGATGGCTGCAAGCTTGCCCGTTTTAATGGAGGATTTAAAACTCTCATTTTTTAGTCTTTCTCTCTCCTCCCTCTCTCTCTTGCAAGGAGCAGTTCTCCTGCGTGTGAAAAAGAATGAAGCCTGGTTGATGAATGCACGTCCGGCATGGTACCGGATTGCTTCTAAATCGAAGGTGGGCTGAAGATGGCAGTGTGTAGGCGAGCTGATCATCAAACGGGCCTTGGTTTGTAACCCACAACAAGTTTCAAAACCCGAAATAATGAAAAATACACGGTAATGACATTTTTACAAAGGAAATAGCTCTTTTTTCGCATTTGATGAGATTAATAATGTTCATATGGGCTGAAAATTGATGGACATGTTGTTTGCTATTGGTTTTAGTCTTTCATAATAGAAACCCAGAAAATATACACTTAAAGTGTAGGAAGTAAATGGGAAAAACCTGAAAAGCATGGTTTTTAGAGTAAAAATGGAAATTTTGGGCTTAAAATCGAAAAAGTATGAAACAAAACACCAATAAAATATACATGTTTGCTATTTAAGGACTCGAGAGCTACAGCTCTGAAATAATGCTAGTTTTCTTCCATTTTTAATGATAATAAATAAGGAAAAATGCTCTTTAAAAGGAGAAAAAATAGGGAATGGATGAGAAAATTTATGGAAAATTATGGGTGTGTCTGTGAGTGTATAATGAGGATAAAGCATGAGGGTTTGCCTCAAGTTATCCCCATTTATATGTTTTTGTGAGTATTTACTACTTATTTCGTGCGAAATACACATGAAATTACCCTTTTACCTATCATCGCAAGCAAAACTCTAAACAGTAGGGAGAGAGGGGAGGTTGAGTGTTGAAATATAATATAAAATCTAATGTATTTGCTGCATTATTCATATAGGATGACGTTAAGTTAAATAAAGGGAAGTACAGCACAAGTGTAAGGCTCGGCGTCTTCTCTCATTACATCAATTATGCGTTAGTGTATGGAAACATGAAAAGAATGGATTTGCACAATGCACGAGGCTGCTTTTTCAATTGTTTGAGCACTTAATCATATACATATTTGCATCAAGCATCGTTAAATGGTATCAATTACAAGCTCTTGGATGCATAGGACTTGGTTTCTTTAGGACTTGACCCACGTAGAGAGAGTGAGCAACCCGGCTGTAGGCCTAGACAGTGGGTTAAAGGGGATGGATAAATGAGGATAAGTGCATTCGTGGAACGTTAAATATATTGGCACTAAGAGGGGAGTTTTTTTTGAATGTGTCTATGTGTGGAAGCAGCACATCGAGGGGCCAATCCCCAAGATGTAGGAGAGCTGCAGTAGGGCCACGGCAATCAGTCAGAGTGGGGTGCCCTTGTGTCCGTGATATGTGGCATTTAATGTCGATATATGTATAATCTCCCTCTAAGGAGACGGGGGAAGGGGAACAATCAGTGGTACATCTGTCGGGAGCTGTCTATAAGTGGCGGTCTCCGAATCTAGGTTGTAAAGGGGCCTAAGTTTATAATTTGCATTAGGAGTATGCTAAGCTAACCATAAAATGGGGTTTGGTCAAGGATGAAAAACCTTGGCTTTCCCTATACAAAACTTACTGATGGACTTAGTTAGTTATGTAGAGGAGCATGAGTCCTCTGCAGAAGATAATTTAGGTGATGAGAGGAGTAACCAGTTAGTGGTTACGCCATCCTCTAATGCGATGGCATGGACCGAGGTTTGCCTTGGTGTGGTCTCTACCCAAGAGAAATCATGTATAACCATCCATCAACCTAGAGGGCATGGAATAAGTATGTTGGAAGCTATGGCTATCATGGCATCAACAAGTGATTATGCTAAAGCCGTAGTGCCATGGGAAAAACTCGACACACAGTGGAGTGCAGTTATGGCTTAAACATCCCATGTGGTGGGGCATCGTGCCAAAATTTTAAGTATCACAAGGATGTTAGAAGCCCTAGATGTAAAGGGAAAACCGTTGCTTAAAAGACACAGTCCCCAGGTCCTAAGTGTTGAGATATTAGCAGTCACACCTAATGTAACCTCTTTGTATGAGGCAATTTGGGATGAAGACATGCAGGCTGCAAGAATCCCATATGCACAAAAAGGGAAAACTGTACCCATCCAACATCTATAAAGCATTGTACTTGACTACCACTTTTCATATGGAATGAATACAATGTCATGATGCTTTGTACTTTCAGCTAAGTGTCTTGTCATTGTCAGTCATACACAAGATTGTTTTTATGAGTCCAAGTCTCAATCTTGGAACCTAATTCACTTGTGTAACAAATAGTGCATTTGTCTCTATCATCATGAGTTCACTCTATGCCTACAAGCCACCATAGCCATGCTCTAGATCCGCATATTTTAACATGGTATCAGAGCTCACCTGAGCATGGCCTAACTCTCCTTTCACTCCTCTCAGGTCCTTTCCATCTCTGCTCAGATAAGTTTGAGTATTGGACCCTATCTCCAACTTCATTTGCATTCCTACCTTCAATGAAGCTTCCATGGCAGCCATAACCAACAGCACCTTGTCAACTTGAAGCTTTCATATCTCTCTCCATAGGCCTAATCTCTTTGAACTTCCTTTTGGAGAAGTGTTTCTCTACTTCCAGAGCTCCTCCCTAGTAAATCATTGAGATTGGGAAACTATAGCTTCAATATTGCCTCTTTTCAGAGTTGCTGCCATAATCGTGTCTGTGGGCAGCACCTACCTACCTCTGTTGTTGGAGCAGTCATATCTCATCAATCAGGCCATATCTCTTCAAGATTTCTTCTTGAGAGTTTTTCTTCAGGTCAAGGCGCAACTTCTTGGCACAAAAATCAAGGAGATTGATACACACCATGCCCGACATTTGCATTTTTCCAAATCTGGGTATAGTTTTGATAGTGACCACTTTGAAGGCTTAGATCCCTCAACTCGAGCAAAATGAGTACAAACCCTCTTAGGGGGAGTTAGACCCATTAGTCAAGTCCTCCAACTTAAAGGGTTTGCGCTGATTCAACCTGTGGAGCTCGTGGGAGCTCATTTACGAGTCGCTAGTCCCTGTTTTGACAGGACAGCCATAGCTACTTACCTTCAAGCTCATTTTTCCTTCATTTTCTCTCTCCTACCACTTAAACCAATCCAAGGCCATTCTAATCTGAATTTTTCAACAAGTATTAAACCATCAAATCAGCAAGGAGGGGAAGCTATGAAGAGTTTTTGAAGATCATCAAGTCAAACTCAAGCAACAAACATCAAATTTTAAACTAGTATCTTTTGATACTTCGCTGCCATTGCTTGTGTCTTTTAACACATACAAAGATCAACTCATTGCTAATTATTCTCAGTCATTTGAAGTTGATTTCCATCATGGGAATGACCAAAATCAAGTCTTTTATGAAGATGTTTCTCATGAAGAGTAACATTACTCTTGTTGCTCAATTCAACTACATGGAAGACTTGTTTATTCCGCTTCTTTTGCATTCCATTCTTTCCATGCTTTTAATTCATCTGCAGTCGGAAGGATATCCAGCATTAGTTCATTTTCTTCACCTGAAACAAACTCATAAAGGCCCTTTCCAATGAGGAAGTTCATCACATGGAACTTCCATGAAGGGTAGTTGTTCTTGTCGATCTTCTAAATAATGGGATTTCCATTGTTCTCTGCCATTATCACAAACAAGGATACAACACATCAAGCTAGTCTTCTATAATCTTTCACAACACGTGCATAGCACTACACCAAGCAACCTTTTTCACTGATTGCTTAATAGTACATGTAATTTGCAACCTATTTGTAGATAAACCTTATTTTTTCGTCCTGCAAACACCTCAAAAACTACAAACTTGCAATCTGTAACCTGTGCACCCACTTTCAGTCAATAAAGTTGAAATCACAGTGTACCTTGAAACTACTATCCGCAACCTTGCGGCTCTAAAACGTGGCCTGAAACGACCTCAGATGCCCAAAATAAACACAGGACAACCCTGAAGGGCTGATCTGCAAAACATATAGTGCTCTGATCGCACACAAATCTCAAGAAATTTGAGATTTTTGCTTGACCCTGCTTCTGATGCCTCTACAGGCACTATCCAAGAGAGAGAGAGTGGAAGAATGGGAGAGCTTCTTACCCATTGCTTGCTTGCTCAAACCTTGCTTCTTCTCCTTCACTTCAGCCTTCAAAATCAGCCTCTCTCAATTGTGCGACTTTGATACCATGTCAAGAATCACCTGATGGGGGGATTTGCTTGAGCTGTTGTGCCAAACACACACTGTATGAACAAGAGGAAGCTCACTCAAGAACACAAGAAGAGAGATGGAGGCCAAAATGTTTTCTTGCTGATTTTTCTGCTTCTTCCACACACTATACAATGTACACAAAGTATAGATAAGATACAACATAAAGGAAAGTGGCCTTCTAAGTCAAACAATGCATAATCGACTACACTAATCGACTAGTGTTATATCTTTGCCAGCTATAGGTAGGTATAACAAACTTAATGTAATGAGTGATAAGTCAGTGGCCATATGAGTATCATAATGATCACCAACGTGCTAAGTGTAGACGTGTGGACTCATCTAGCTAGGTGGTCCATCACATCAATGTTCGCACATGTTGAGCTTGCCATCTCAACAGAACAGGTCCAAGCATTTTACTCAAGTTCAAGAAGGGGACATGGTAGATCCTCTTTGAGGCCATGGTATGGGACGTACTGGCGATAACCAGCAAAAGTGGGAGTTATGAATGCCACACTAGAAGAAGAGGCAAAAAGATGAGCATGCACACTCCACATAAGAGTGGTTGGACTAGATGAGAAAAGCTCCTCAATTGAAGATGTTACAACTCTTGCAACCCAAATTGAGCCTACAAATGTACTTGTCATTGGGGGTTGGCGAGTCAAGAAAGACGACACAAAAACAAAAGTCCTCATCCTAAAGTTTGGAAACTTGGAAAAGAAAATAGTCTTCCTCTCTAAGAAGATCACTCATCAAAGGAGAAAAGTTCTACCTGGATGAAGACCCTACCCCAGCCTAGATAGCCCACAGAAGGGAAAACATGCCATGTGTTCTAGAGGCATGAAAAGTAGGTAAATGGATTGTCTACAAATATGGAAGAGTCATCCCCGCATAGAAAAGGATAGCATGACAATGTGTGGCCTATGAGACCCTGAAGTTCACACTATGGAATTGCAATGGCTCCCTCAAGAAAGATGTAGGTTAATTTGAGGATACTTTCAAAGCGATAGGCATTGCTATGTATACTGAGAGACACCAATGTAAAGACAACCACCTACTTGATGTATATGGATATAGATGGGAAAGTACATATCACCCTCAACCTAGGATGCATGGAGGGACAAGGGGATCACGAGCTGTGACAATTCTATTTGGAGAAGAGCTTCGAGATATAGTCCAAGTGGTACATAGAGAAGTAAAGGCAACATACATGTGGATCAAGTTACATAGAAATAGAATTCGAGACCTATATATTGCCATATGATGCTTTCCCCTTGCATACTCTAAGTTTTTCCCTGAAGAGACATCCCCGTATACACCACTATATGCAAAGATAATAAGATTTATGAGCATTGGGGATGTTTTATAATAGCAAGAGACTTTAATGCATGCACAAGAAGGAACCAATCTACTTTCTTTGACATTAGCAATGAGATGTTCAAAGATATTTCATTAGATGAAATGGGATTAGTCAGATCAGCCCAAGATAGAGAGATAATAGAATATGGAACACACGTGTTGGCATTGGGAAGTGCATATGGTTTGGCCATCCTTAAAAGGCTACCACAACGGCCAAGATTTAATGGTTTCAAATACTGGAATAACAAGAAAGGTTTGAGCATAGTGGACTACTTCATTGGATCACCCAACTTGCTACCTAACATAAAAAGATTTGAAATCTTAGATAGACCAATTGAATTAGCAACAGATCATGCTATTCTAGCTTTCACAATGTAATATGGGCATATACATGAGGCACAATCACACATACTAAAATTACTATGCTATGATTTTGTGGAAGTGACCTCACACATATACATCATTGTTGTGCAAGATGCATTGAGGGAGCTAGACACATAGGACTCTTTGGATGAGTTTACAAGATAGGTGGCCAAGATAATACATACTTCAAGAACCTATGCTTTCCCACACATTACACCATCAAATAAGCCTCCACGAGGTAATGCCCCACATAAGGGCTTTGGTATGATGATGAGTGCAGAGAAACAAGAGCAGATTTTTAGGAGATGTGGCACTTGGCATATGTGTACACAACCATGCTCGAACACTCTTCAAATGGTTGGTATACAAAAAGAAGAAGGAATATCTGAGTTGACTAGAAACAAAAATGTATTCCATGTTCTTGGGATAGGACAGCAAGAGAGCATGGAAAAGGATGCATGAGAGCCATCTACCTATACATATTACTAGATCGGATGATTGGTATGAATGTGCTTGCACACTTTATGATGTTCCTGGACAAGAGCCTATGCCATTCCCCTCAACCTCAAGACCAACAAATTGCAAAATTTCCACCCAAAAAATGTCAAGAATCGCGTGATGGGGGGATGTGCTTGAGCTACTGCGCCAAACACACACTGTATACACAAGAGAAAGCTCAGTCAAGAACACAAGACGAGAGATGGAGGCCAAAAAACGTTTTCTTGCTGGTTTTTTCTTCTTCTACACCACACTATACAATGTACACCAAGTATAGATAAGATATAACATAAAGAAAAGTGGCCTTCTAAGTCAAACAGTGCATAACCAACTACATTAATCGACTGGCATTATATCTTTGCTAGCTGTAGGTAGGTGTAACAAACTAAATATAATAAGTGATAAGTCAGTGGCTATGTGAGTATCATAATGACCACCAACGTGCTAAGTGTAGACGTGCAAACTCATCTAGCCAGGCGGTCCATCATCAATGTCCGCATGTGTTGAGCTTGCCATCTCAACACTCCCCTCAAGCTCAATTCTATCTCTACAACTCCAAGTAAGCTTTGAAACTTTCAAAGCTTCTCTGCACCCAATGCCTTTGTCAAAATGTCAGCTATCTGATCATGTGTGCTGACATATACTAAGTCAATCTCTCCTGCAAGTACCTTCTCTCTCACAAAGTGGTAGTGCACCTCGATGTATTTTGTCCTAGCATGGAACACTGGATTCCTAGCTAGCTATATGCTGCTCATGTTGTCACAATGAATGACAGCTGGACCATCTCCTTGCATGTCCAAATCACCTAATAACTTTTGCAGCCATACCACCTCACATGCTGCCATACCAGCACCTCTATACTCAGTCTCTGTACTCGATAAAGCAACTGTAGGTTGCTTTTTGCTGCTCCATGTAACTATTGCACTACCAAGGGAAAACATGAATCCACTTGTAGATCTTCTGTCTGACATGCTACTAGCCCAATCTGCATCTGTGTATCCAAAGACTTGTACGTCCTTACCTGCCTCATAAAAATGTCCATAATGTAAAGTGGACTTCACATACCTCAATATATGTCTAACTGCATCCAAATGAGGCTTTCTAGGCATCTGCATAAACTGACTAACAAGGCCAATAGCATAGCTCAAGTCTGGCCTTGTGATAGTCATGTAAGTCAAACTTCCTACTATCCTCCTGAACATAGTAGGGTCTTCTATCTCATCCCCAACATCAGTACTCAACTTCACATTTTGCTCTAATGGTACTAAAAGAGGGTTACATGCTGTCATACCATACTTGGATAACATATCCAAGCCATACTACCTTTGGGATAGCCATATACCCTCATCACATCTGATCACCTCAATACCAAGAAAGTATCTCAGCTCACCCAAATCGTTCGATGACTATGATGACCAAACCTGCATCTTCCTTTCTCACATAAAGTGAGTGATCAGTATCAAAAATACAAAATCCAATATTGACAAGAGACTCTCCAATCTTGTTAGACCATGCTCTAGGTGCTTGCTTCATCCCATAGAGCGCCTTCTTTAACCTACACACATATGTGGGATACTCTAAATCCTCATAACCTACTGGCTGCTCAATATACACTTCTTCTTGCAATTCACCATGCAAGAAGGCATTCTTAACATCCATTTGCTGCAAACTCCAACCTTTGGCTGCTGCCAAGACAATCACACATCTAACAGTTGCCATCCTAGCAATTGGATTGAATGTCTCTTCATAATCTATGCCATATGTTTGAGCATAGCCTTTTGCAACTAGCCTAGATTTATACTTGCTAATTGAACCATCTGCATTATGCTTGACTTTGTAAACCCACTTACAGCCAATAGCTTTCTTACCCTTAGGTAAGGGTACCAAATCCCAAGTCTTATTGGCTTCTAATGCAACCATCTCCTCATCCATTGCTGCATCCCAATGAGCATGACCAATAGCATCCTCAAAACAAATGGGCTCAAGATCCTCAACTAGTTTCACCATATAAGCAAAATGGAGAGCTGCATAACCTTTAAAACCAAATCTTTTAATAGGGTATCTGACCCTACTAGATCTACGTACCACCGGATCACTCAATGGAGCCTTTACATTACTATGAGCTCTCTATACACCTGGTGTCCTTGGGGATTGGCCCCTTGATATGCTGCTTCCACACACATAGACACATTCGAAACAGACTCCCATATTAGTGCCAATATGAAAACATAGAATAGAGAAAGAACTGAGAATAATCAAAGATTAGGGCATAAATTGTCATGTTTTTCATTTGAATAATAGTCTCACCATTTGATACAAGCGTGGGCAAAAAAAAAAAGAATAATCTCTCCCTCATATATCCCATGCCTATTATAACCATAAGATCTACCCATCACAACATAGAATAGAGAAAGACTTGTGAATAATAAAATATTAGGCACAAAGATTAGGACGTAAATGGTCATGCTTTTCTTTTCAATAATACTCTCACCATTTGATAGAAGCGTGGGTAGAAAAATAAGAATACTCTCTTCCTCATACAAACCACACCTGTTTCAACCATAAAAACTACCAATCACATGAATTACGAAGCCCATTTACATATCCAAGTCTATGAGTAAAGAGACTAAGGCTAAAATATAATATTACATATCATGTCAAAAGCCTATGGCCTAACAAGAGAAGGAAAGAAATGGCTACAAACTCCCTAAAATAGAGGAGAGGGGGGAAATGTATACGCCCTCTCTCTCTATGTGTCTCTCCTTCCCATCTCTCTATTGGCTTGATGGTTTGCCTCCATAGGGAACACTATGTATCAAACAAAGAAGGGGGGAATATTTACATCACCTTTGGAACTTGCTATATGACAAGAGGAGAAGGAAGGGGAGGGGAGGGTCATGTAATATCCCCATGTTAGGGGCAAGTAGAAGGGAATTCTAGTTTGGCTACAATGTGTGAATATGCTATGGGGGCTACCAAGGTGGCAAGCATGCTATATCTATTGCTTAGTTTGGTGTGAGGAGAGAGGTGGAATCCATCATCAAGCATATGGAGATAATGGTTTAGCTTGAGCCAAGAGGGGAGAGGTGATGAACACATGATGATGTCAAGAATTTTTTCAAAAACTGAAAACCCCTAGAAAAATGTAGATAGGTTGATTTTTGGTTAGCTTAGAGGTTTGCGTAGCTATTTGTTTTGTCATTTCATAGCTAGATTTTTTGAGGTTGATTAGCTTATGATTTGTTCTTGTCAATTTGATTGGTTTTTGGAGTGTGGAAACTTGATAGCCTTGGTCAAGTTTGGTATTTTTGTTAGGTTGGAGCTAAAGTTTGTTGAAAGCTGCCAAACGTCGTGAATAGGTATGATTTCTTGTTGAGACTTTTGCACATCACGGGGAATTTGGATTCACAAGAATTTCTCGTTGCACTTGTTCAATGCATTGCACTCCAGGGTCATCCCCTGATTTTATCAATGCATATTTTGCATTATCGTTGAGCACTAGTACAGAATGAGGCCCGTTGTAGCTGTATGTAGTCAATCTTAGTTGCACATGCATTTGAGAGAGTACCTTTCATTGTTCATGCACAGTTCTTGCATGCACGAGATTTGGGATTTTCACCACTGAGTTAGGAACCACTAGTTGAGTGGGAAATGTGGTTGGTTGAGTTGTGAAGGACGCCCTTAGTTGTGAGATGGGTTGTTTTCTTGGTTGGAATTATGAGGACCATATTTTCTTGAGTGACTATGAGATTTTGGGAGGGTGGAGCGGAGTATGACATTTTCGTTTTTGAGTGTTGAGAGGTGAGGCTAAGGATCTTAAATAATCAAGAAATTGTGTTTGCATCTTGCATGGCACACAAGCACATGTAGGCTAGGCACTATTTTTTCCAATGCATCCATTTTTTTTGTGTGGAATATCTCTTGTGTGGATGCATAGCATGGATTTGACTTTGTATGTCTTCTTCAAATCATGAATGATTGGGCAGGAGTTTATTACAATAACATATTTCTAGTAGGTCACATTTCATGAATTAAAAGCAAGAAGTGATGATAGTGCAAGGATAAGTGAGCCTCAAAACTAGAAGCAATCATCTAAGAAGCGAAAAGAGAAAGAGAGCATTGTGGAAATCCAGTTGCATCAACAATTGGTAAATGTAGTCAATCAGTTGGGAGTGGAAAACAAATTGCAAAGAGTAAAGATTGTGTTCACATAATAGCAACAATCTATGGGTTACCCACTATTTTTTTTTACAAACAAAGTCTTCTTAGTTGTGGAGTAGTGTCTCTTGGACATTCTATTGATGCTACAGGAGTTTGCATCATTATTAGTCTCATCACATGTCTTGCCTTGAAGCACAAGAGAATTGGCATTCTTGCGATATGTAACGATGGGAAAGGCTCTTCATGCTAGAAAATATGATTTTTGGAATGAATATCAAAATCATGGAACAAGTGTATTTGATTATTTCCATGCAAGAAGAAATAGAAGATGCTTTCTGGTGCTTGGGATTGGCAAACCAAGAAGTGGGTGTCTGCTGCTGTGGTACAAAGTTAGAAGGAATTCTGTCCCAAAGGAGCAGGGATGAGCATGCATGCAAGCAAACGAGGAAACCCATGCCATTGAGAGCATTTCCGAAGGAAAATGAATTTCAGAAGGAACTCCCTTGATTACGCTTCTAGGATCTCTTGCAAAATTTGGAAGATTATCTAAAACAAAAGACCCACACATAGAGGAGGTAGTTTCCTCTTCGGCTATTGGTGTCTTTCTCAGCTATGATTAGCAAGATAATCCCAAGATGATGGTTCATCAGCGAAGGCTTGATTTTGTTTGTGAAACCTGCATCTCCGAAAAAGAATCACTTCTTGCTAGATCGGAACCAGAAAGCAGAGAACGAATTGAAATTTCCATGCAATCTCAGAAAATAGTGTAACTACAAGCAACAAGAAATGGGGTTGCAAGATTATTTAAGAATTTTGAGAAATTAGGACCTGTGTCCTAGAAAAAATACGAGAACTTTGAAACAAGTGCTAAGATTGAGAAGCATAAAGAGGAAGAGCTAAGTATAAAGAAGTGAATAGAGGAGCTCCGCATGGTTGCTGAAGCTAAATGACCAAGTCGTTGTACATGCATCTCTTGCAGAAGAGAGACGACAAAGCCTTAATGAACTTGAAGAAAATATCAGAAAGCAACACAAGACTGAGAATATGCCCTCTTGCCCACCCAGCCTCCAATCCTTACTAAAAGAGCTAAAGAAGGGCACCACCTAGCCAAAGGGAGGATGGGATAGGACATCCCTTTCTTAAGTGAATGGAAGAACCAAAACACAACTTCACAAGAGAGAATTTGTAGCCCATCTTAAGGGAAATGAAAATGATGGAAGGTTAAAGGAGGTGATGGCTCCTAATTTATCCCATAAACATATATATAACACGAGGAAATAAGGATTCCCCACCAATAGAGCATATGGCAAGTCTTACTTAATAAGTTTATGTATGAATGTAGAGGGAGAATTAGAAGAGAGTACATATGATCTGGACACCATATGATCTAGATGTCATATTAGAATATGAGAGAGAGAGAGAGAGAGAGAGAGAGAGAGAGAGAGAGAGAGAGAGAGAGAGAGAGAGAGAGAAGAGGAGAAGAGGTAGAGGAAGCTTGCCATTATGTATTCATGGAATGCTATATAAAAAAATAGACTCACTCATAGCTTACCTCAAAGAGATGGACTAGCATGAGGGTGTTGCATAATGTGCTCTTAGTGGCTCCCCTTTGGGCTTGGTGATCTAGAGTGCTCTCATGTGCTTGTGATTCTCTCTTTACATCTCCATGGGCACCTTATATAGCCTCCATGAGGGATTAGGTTAAGCTAATCTTCTTGATTAGCATAATCCTAAATGATATATGGCATCTTTGGTAATATGGAGAATAGTGGATGGGACAAATCCCCACCTTAGTTATCATGCAAGAAGCCAAGGTGTCAAGAATCTTGTGGTGGGGGGACTTGCTCAAGATGCTACGCTAAACACACACAGAATGCACAAGGAGAATCTCACTCAAGAGACAAGAAGAGAGATAGAGACCAAAACGTTTTCTTTCTAAATCTTCTTCTTCTTCCACACACTTTACAATGTACACAAAGTATAGATAAGATACAACATAAAGGAAAGTGGCCTACTAAGTCAAACAATGCATAACCGACTACACTAGTCAACTGGCACTATAACTATGCCAGCTGTAAATAGGTGTAACAACCTGAATATAATAAGTAATGAGTCAGTGGCCATGTGAGAGTCATAATGACCATCGACATGCTAAGTGTAGACGTGTGGACCCATCTAAACAGGCGGTCCATCTTTAATGTCTGCATGTGTTGAGCTTGTCATCTCAACACTCCCCCTCAAGCTTAACTGTTGAGATATGAGCTCCACTCGTGATATGCCAGGGTGACCGTTGTGCATTTATGTCACCGACTTGTTAGCTACAGATGCGGTTGGTATACTGCCCATGAATAATAGCTAGATGATAGCTATCATTATCTACTCTAGTTCGTGGCTCAGTTAGTATGCCACCTTAGTTAGTTGAGTTTGGTTTGAGACCCATATATAGGGTTCTTCTATTTCTCTGTACTAGAGTTCTTTTTGGCTTATACAACTAAGAAGAGGAAAAATGTTTTCAGTCTCCACCTGTCTGTGTATTCCCCCATTGTGTAAGTGAGAAAGCTACAAGTGAGACTCCTTCCTTCTCTCCCACAATCTTGACATGGTATCAGAGCCTGGTTCATGGTAAGGAGCTCAAGAAACCAAACCAAGTTCGTGGTGTTCTGGTAAGAGGACCAGTGTTGCTTTCATTTTTCGAGTTTTGGGAGCAAGTCTCTGCAGGTAGCACAGCCGGAAGTGCAAGAGTGCATTGTCTCAGATTGAGACACCCTTCGCGGTGTAGCAAGAGGGTAGTATATGCTACGGGCAAGGGCTTTAGCCCTTAGTTGCCCTGTTTTTTTGATTCGAGGCCATTTCGGGGCCTGTTTTGGAGGCGGAAGTTTTTCGCACGCACTCAGGAAAAAGCCCTGTTTTTTGCTGTGCGACCACTGTTCTACAGGTCGGTGAAAAGTTACCATAAAAATTGCATCGCATGTCTGTGCGTAGAGACATTGGGAGTTACAGAATCATCCTTGTTGCCTGTTGATGCAAAATCATCACTAGGAGTGATTGTATGGTCAAATACCACTTTCGTCAATTTTGCAGATTTGCCCTTGTGAGGCTGAAGCTGTGTTTTTTGCAGTGATAGAATTTTTTGCAGTGTTCTGTAATGGCGTCTGATTCTCTTTCATAGATTGTCACTGAAAAGCTTGACAAGAACAACTTCCAAGCATGGAAGTTTAGAATGACGAATTTCCTTATGGGAAAAGGATATTGGGAATTTGTTGCAGGAAATGAAGAAGAATCAGTTCTTCCTGATGTTCCCAATCAACAGCAAATGCAGGCATTTAAAGGATGGCATGAGAGATCCAGAAAGTTATGTACTAGCTGTCTATCACTATTTCAGACTCTATGATTGTGCATATTCAGGATGCAAGTACGCCAAAGGAGGCATGGGATACTTTGTCAAAAATGTATAGCACAAATACGCAAGCCAGGAAAATGCAGGTCAAGCAAGAGTTGCAAAATGTGCAAAGAGAAAGTATGAGCATCAGTGACTACCACATGAAGGTGAAGAAGATTGCAGATGCACTTGCTTCCATTGGGTCGCCAGTGGAAGATGATGATTTAGTTTTCGTGACCTTGAATGGTCTAGGAAAGGATTATGCACAGTTCCGAACATCCATTTCCGTCCGTGAAAGATTTCCTGATTTTGAGGAGTTGATTGCTCTTCTAATTTCTGAGGAGCAGAGAAATGGTGGTACATCTTCTTTAGGAGGAACTTCAAAAGAAACTGTCTTCTACTCAAATGATGGAAGAGGTAGAGGCAGAGGTAGAGGAGGAGGATCTGGAGGCCGTGGTAGAAATCAGAATATGCAGCAAACTCAAGAAAACCAGTCCTATGGAGGAGGACGTGGTAACTCTAGAGGCAGGGGGAGCCAAAGAGGTTGTGGTGGATGGCAAAGAGGCCAAAATGCAAAAAGCAATGTTGAATGCTACTACTGTGGTAAAATGCGTCATATGGCTAAAGACTGCTATAAAAAGCAGAATGACATCATGAATGGAAAATTGCAACAAGGGAATTATGCATCTTCTAGTAGACAGGGTGATGATAGAAATGAGCATTTGTTTATGGTGCAGCACATGACCAATTCTGTGACAAGTGCAGAAGAAAGCAATGATGTGTGGTATGTTGACTCAGGTACATCAAACCACATGACAGGTCATGCAGAATGGATGTAGGATGCAAGAAAAATGGAAAAACCAGGATTTGTGGAGACTGGTGATGATACTGCACATCCTATTGTGCAGATTGGAAAAATTCCTTTGTCTATGCAGGATGGGAAAAAGAAATACCTATCGGATGTATTTCATGTCCCCAATATCACCAAGAATCTGGTTTCTGTTGGTCAAATTGTTGAGCAGGGCTTGCAGGTCAGATTTAATCCTCATGGATGCTTTGTTGAGGATATGAAAAATAACGGTCGCTTGATAGCAAAAGGAAAGAAAAAGGGCAGAATGTTTACGTTGGATGCAGATATGCCTGAATTGAGTGCAGCAATGTTTGCACATGGGACCGGTGTAGTTGCAGATATTGATATCTGGCATAAACGCATTGGTCATGTTAATGTACAACGACTTAAATCAATGCAAGCCCAAAATATTATCGCAAGATTGCCTAAATTCAAGGTTGCAGAAATGCATAAGGTATGTGAAGCCTGTCAATTTGGAAAACAGGCAAGGAAACCATTTCCTAGACATGTTCAAGAGAGTAAGAAGCCATTGGAATTAATCCACTCTGATGTGTGGACTACTAAAGCTACATCTATTGGAGGTTGTCATTATTTTGTCACTTTTATTGATAACTATAGCAGAAAAGTTTGGGTGTATTTTATGAAAAAGAAAAGTGAAGTTTTTGGGCATTTCAAAACTCTTAAAGCTATGGTTGAAAAAGAAACAGGCCTGCAAATAAAATGCCTAAGGTCAGATGGAGGGGGAGAGTATATCTCAAATGAGGTTGCAAGATTCTTGCAGGAGCATGGCATAAAGCAGCAATATTCATGTAGTCATACCCCACAGCAAAATGGAATTGCAGAAAGAAAAAACATGCATATTGGAGAGGTATCTCGTTGCTTGCTCAACGAAAAAGACTTGCCAGATTTTTACTGGGCTGAAGCAGTTGCTACAGCAGTCTACATATTTAATAGGACTCCCACTGCAACAATACATGGGATAACTCCAGAGGAGAGGTATACTAGTAGGAAACCAGATATTTCTCATTTGAAAATTTTTTGTTGCATTGCCTATGTTCATGTGCCATATGAGTTGAGATCCAAGTTGGATCCAAAAGTTGAGAAATGCATCTTTATTGGTTACTCTCTGCAGCAGCAAAAAGGGTATAGATGCTATAACCCTTCTACTCGTAAGTTTACGGTGAGTAGAGATGTTGTTTTTTATGAGATGAGTAGCTGGTATAAACCAGTAAATGTGATTGATGACGTGGATGCACAAAATGGTAATGCTGCACAGAGTTCACAGCAGCAGTCACAAGATATTAGTGGACTTGGAGTGTCCTCTAGCAGTGGTTCACATGTTGAGATATCGAGCTCCACTCGTGATACGCCAGGGTGACCGTTGTGCATTTATGTCACCGACGTGTTAGTTGCAGATGCGGTTGGTACAGCGCCCATGAATAATAGCTACATGATAGCTATCCTTATCTACTCTAGTTTGTGACTCAGTTAGTATGCAACCTTAGTTAGTTGAGTTTGGTTTGAGACCCATATAGAGGGTTCTTCTATTTCTTTGTACTTGAGTTCTTTTGGCTTACACAACTAAGAAGAGGAAAACTGTTTTCAGCCTCCACCCTTGTGTGTCTTCCCCCATTGTGCAAGCAAGAAAGCTTCAAGCGAGACTCCTTCCTTCTCTCCCACAATCTTGTCATGGTATCAGAGCCTTGTTCGTGGTAAGGAGCTCAAGAAAGCAAGCCAAGCTCGCGGTGTTCTGGTAAGAGGAGCAGTGTTGCTTTCATTTTCTGTTTTGGGAGCAGATCTCTGCAGGTAGCACAGCTGGAAATTGCAGGAGTGCATTGTCTCAGATTGAGATGCCCTTCGCGCTGAAGCAAGAGGACAGTATATGCTGCGGGCGACCCTGTTTTTTTTATTTGAGGCCATTTCGGGGCCTGTTTTGGAGGCGGAAGTTTTCTGCACGCACTCAGGAAAAAGCCCTGTTTTATGCTGTGCGACCAGTGTTCTACAGGACGGTGAAAAGTTACCACAGAAATTGCATCGTATGCTTGTGCGCAGAGACATTGGGAGTTACAGAATCATCCTTGGTTTCTGTTTATGCAAAATCGTCACTAGGAAGTGACTGTGTGGTCAAATACCACTTTCGCCAGTTTTGCAGATTTGCCCTTGTGAGGCTGAAGCTGTGTTCTTTGCAGTGACAGAACTTTTTGCAGTATTCTGTAATGGCGTCTGATTCTCTCTCACAGATTGTCACTGAAAAGCTTGACAAGAACAACTTCCAAGCATGGAAGTTTAGAATGACGAATTTCCTTATGGGAAAAGGATATTGGGAATTTGTTGCAGGAAATGAAGAAGAATCAGTTCTTCCTGATGTTCCCAATCAACAGCAAATGCAGGCATTTAAAGGATGGCATGAGAGATCCAGAAAGTTATGTACTAGCTGTCTATCACTATTTCAGACTCTATGATTGTGCATATTCAGGATGCAAGTACGCCAAAGGAGGCATGGGATACTTTGTCAAAAATGTATAGCACAAATACGCAAGCCAGGAAAATGCAGGTCAAGCAAGAGTTGCAAAATGTGCAAAGAGAAAGTATGAGCATCAGTGACTACCACATGAAGGTGAAGAAGATTGTAGATGCACTTGCTTCCATTGGGTCGCCAGTGGAAGATGATGATTTAGTTTTCGTGACCTTGAATGGTCTAGGAAAGGATTATGCACAGTTCCGAACATCCATTTCCGTCCGTGAAAGATTTCCTGATTTTGAGGAGTTGATTGCTCTTCTAATTTCTGAGGAGCAGAGAAATGGTGGTACATCTTCTTTAGGAGGAACTTCAAAAGAAACTGTCTTCTACTCAAATGATGGAAGAGGTAGAGGCA
The DNA here is from genome assembly GCF_053477565.2 of Lygodium microphyllum. Taxonomy (NCBI): domain Eukaryota; kingdom Viridiplantae; phylum Streptophyta; class Polypodiopsida; order Schizaeales; family Lygodiaceae; genus Lygodium; species Lygodium microphyllum. The sequence goes on along the minus strand of NC_141141.1, from coordinate 84,508,278 downwards.
GAGGTAGAGGAGGAGGATCTGGAGGCCATGGTAGAAATCAGAATATGCAGCAAACTCAAGAAAACCAGTCCTATGGAGGAGGACGTGGTAACTCTAGAGGCAGGGGGAGCCAAAGAGGTTGTGGTGGATGGCAAAGAGGCCAAAATGCAAAAAGCAATGTTGAATGCTACTACTGTGGTAAAATGCGTCATATGGCTAAAGACTGCTATAAAAAGCAGAATGACATCATGAATGGAAAATTGCAACAAGGGAATTATGCATCTTCTAGTAGACAGGGTGATGATAGAAATGAGCATTTGTTTATGGTGCAGCACATGACCAATTCTGTGACAAGTGCAGAAGAAAGCAATGATGTGTGGTATGTTGACTCAGGTACATCAAACCACATGACAGGTCATGCAGAATGGATATAGGATGCAAGAAAAATGGAAAAACCAGGATTTGTGGAGACTGGTGATGATACTGCACATCCTATTGTGCAGATTGGAAAAATTCCTTTGTCTATGCAGGATGGGAAAAAGAAATACCTATCGGATGTATTTCATGTCCCCAATATCACCAAGAATCTGGTTTCTGTTGGTCAAATGGTTGAGCAGGGCTTGCAGGTCAGATTTAATCCTCATGGATGCTTTGTTGAGGATATGAAAAATAAAGGTCGCTTGATAGCAAAAGGAAAGAAGAAGGGCAGAATGTTTACATTGGATGCAGACATGTCTGAATTGAGTGCAGCAATGTTTGCACATGGGACCGGTGTAGTTGCAGATATTGATATCTGGCATAAACGCATTGGTCATGTTAATGTACAGCGACTTAAATCAATGCAGGCCCAAAACATTGTTGCAGGATTGCCTAAATTCAAGGTTGCAGAAATGCATAAGGTATGTGAAGCCTGTCAGTTTGGAAAACAGGCAAGGAAACCATTTCCTAGACATGTTCAAGAGAGTAAGAAGCCATTGGAATTAATCCACTCTGATGTGTGGACTACTAAAGCTGCATCTCTTGGAGGCTGTCATTATTTTGTCAGTTTTATTGATGACTATAGCAGAAAAGTTTGGGTGTATTTTATGAAAAAGAAAAGTGAAGTTTTTGGGCATTTTAAAACTCTTAAAGCTATGGTTGAAAAAGAAATAGGCCTGCAAGTAAAATGCCTAAGGTCAGATGGAGAGGGAGAGTACCTCTCAAATGAGTTTGCAAGGTTCTTGCAGGAGCATGGCATAAAGCAGCAATATTCATGCAGTCATACCCCACAGCAAAATGGAATTGCAGAAAGAAAAAACAGACATATTGGAGAGGTGTCTCGTGCCATGCTCAATGAAAAAGACCTGCCAGATTTTTATTGGGCTGAAGCAGTTGCTACAGCAGTCTACATAATGAACAGGACTCCCACTGCAGCAATACATGGAATGACTCCAGAGGAGAGGTATACTGGTAGGAAACCAGATATTTGTCATTTGAAAATTTTTGGTTGCATTGCCTATGTACATGTGCCAGATGAGTTGAGATCCAAGTTGGATCCAAAAGCTGAGAAGTGTATCTTTATTGGTTACTCTCTGCAGCAAAAAGGGTATAGATGCTATAACCCTTCTACTCGTAAGTTTACAGTGAGCAGAGATGTTGTTTTTTATGAGATGAGTAGCTGGTATAAACCAGTAAATGTGATTGATGATGTAGATGCACAAAATGGTAATGCTGCACAGAATTCACAGCAGCAGTCACAAAATATTAGTGGACCTGGAGCGTCCTCTAGTAGTGGTTCACATTCTTCGCCATGGACAGGCAGATTGAGATCAGGAGAATCTTCTGAAGGCAGCGCAAATAGTGGTATGCAAGTATCACGAAAAGGAAAAGAGAAGGTAGATCAGCCCATGTTTGATGTGAATGCAGGTCACTCTTATGTGGATGGTGAATCCAGTGGCTCAGAACAGAGCATTGATGATGAGTTGGGTATTCCTTCTATTGTTACACCTGGAGTAAGGAAGACCAGGGATGTTTTGAGAGCACCTGGGAGTGAACCCACTTTGCGCAGGTCTACCAGAGTTAGGTATCCTGTGGATAGGCTGAAATATGATGGATTTACAGCCATTCACTATGCATATATGGTCAAGGTGATACAGGAACCAGAACCCACTTCTTTTGAGCAAGCCATGGGAAAAGAAAAATGGGAGAAATCCATGGATGAAGAAGTGGATGCCTTGGAAGCAAATGCTACATGGGAATTGGTACCTTTGCCTAAAGGTAAGAATGCAATTGGCTGTAAGTGGGTTTATAAGGTGAAGCACAATGCAGATGGTTCTGTGAACAAATACAAGGCAAGATTAGTAGTCAAGGGATATGCACAAACATATGGCATTGACTATGAAGAAACATTCAGTCCGGTTGCAAGGATGGCAACCGTAAGAGCAGTCATTGCTATGGCTGCATCAAAGGAATGGTCTTTACATCAGATGGATGTAAGGAATGCCTTCTTGCATGGTGACTTGCAAGAAGAGGTCTATATGGAGCAGCCACCAGGTTATGTGCATGATGTTCATCCTGAGTTTGTTTGCAGGTTGAAGAAAGCCTTGTATGGCTTGAAGCAAGCACCTAGAGCATGGTCTGACAAGATAGGACAGTATCTTGTCACTATTGGCTTTCAGATTTCCAAGGCAGATTTCTCACTTTATGTGAGAAAAACAGAGAAATGTATTATGCTACTTGTCATTTATGTTGATGATTTGATTATGACAGGTGACAGTGATGAAGATATCCTTCATGTGAAAATGCTATTGAAGCAGAAGTTTGAGATGAAGGATTTGGGAGAGCTGCGTTATTTCTTGGGCATTGAGGTGATTAGATCACCAAGTGGGATACAGCTCTTGCAGAGGCAGTATGGATTGGACATGCTGTCCAAATATGGGATGACAGGCTGTAAGCCTATTTCAGTTCCTTTGGAGCAGAATGTGAAGCTGAGCGCAGATGTAGGTGAGCTTCTGGAAGACCCTACTATGTACAGACGCATAGTAGGAAGCTTGATTTATATGACTATTACCAGGCCAGATTTGAGCTATGCTGTTGGATTGGTAAGTCAGTTTATGCAGGCTCCAAGGAAACCGCATTTGGATCCAGCTAGACGCATACTCAGGTATGTGAAGTCCACATTGCAGTATGGACTATTTTATGAGACTGGGGTTCAGATACAGTTGCATGGATACACTGATGCTGATTGGGCTGGTAGCATTTCTGATAGACGATCTACCAGTGGATATGTGTTCTCTTTTGGGAGTGCTGCAGTCACTTGGAGCAGCAAGAAACAGCCTACAGTTGCCTTGTCGAGCACAGAGGCTGAGTACAGGGGTGCAGCAATGGCTGCATGTGAGGTAGCTTGGTTGCATAAGCTACTTTATGATATGCATCAGTCTATAGATGGGCCAGTTGTCATTTATTGTGACAACATGAGTAGTATACACTTGGCAAATAACCCAGTCTATCATGCTAGAACAAAGCACATTGAGGTGCATTATCACTATGTGCGAGAGAGGGTTTTACTAGGTCTTATTGATCTAGTTTATGTCAGCACAGAGGATCAGGTAGCTGACATATTCACGAAGGCATTGGGCGCAGAGAAGTTGCACAAGTTCAGAGACCTGCTTGGTGTGCAGGAATTGGGATTGAGCTCGAGGGGGAGTGTTGAGATATCGAGCTCCACTCGTGATACGCCAGGGTGACCGTTGTGCATTTATGTCACCGACGTGTTAGTTGCAGATGCGGTTGGTACAGCGCCCATGAATAATAGCTACATGATAGCTATCCTTATCTACTCTAGTTTGTGGCTCAGTTAGTATGCAACCTTAGTTAGTTGAGTTTGGTTTGAGACCCATATAGAGGGTTCTTCTATTTCTTTGTACTTGAGTTCTTTTGGCTTACACAACTAAGAAGAGGAAAACTGTTTTCAGCCTCCACCCTTGTGTGTCTTCCCCCATTGTGCAAGCAAGAAAGCTTCAAGCGAGACTCCTTCCTTCTCTCCCACAATCTTGACATCACATTCTTCACCATGGACAGGAAGATTGAGATCAGGAGAACCTTCTCAAAGCAATGTAGATAGTGGTATGCAGGTATCATGAAAAGGAAAAGAGAAGGTAGATCAGCCCATGTTTGATGTGAATGTAGGTCACTCTTATGTGGATGGTGAATCCAGTGGCTCAGAAAAGAGCATTGATGATGAGTTGGGTATTCCTTCTTTTGTTACACCTAGAATAAGGAAGACCAGGGATGTTTTGAGAGCATCTGTAAGTGAGCCTATTTTGCGCAGGTCTACCAGAGCTAGGTATCCTATGGATAGGCTGAAATATGATGGATTTATAGCCATTCACTATGCCTATATAGTCAAAGTGATACAAGAACCAGAACCCACTTCTTTTGAGCAAGCCATGGGAAAAGAAAAATGGGAGAAAGCCATGGATAAAGAAATGGATTCTTTGGAAGCAAATGCTACATGGGAATTGGTACCTTTGCCTAAAGATAAGAATGCAATTGGTTGTAAGTGGGTTTATAAGGTGAAGCACAATGCAGATGGTTCTGTGAACAGATACAAGGCAAGATTAGTAGTCAAGGGATATGCACAAACATATGGCATTGATTATGAAGAAACATTCAGTTCAGTTGCAAGGACGGCAACCGTAAGAGCAGTCATTGCTATGGCTGCATCAAAAGGATGGTATTTACATCAGATGGATGTAAAGAATGCCTTCTTGCATGGTGTTTTGCAAGAAGAGGTCTATATGGATGTACAGAATGCCTTCTTACATGGTGATTTGCAAGAAAAGGTCTATAGGAATGGTATTTACATCAGATGGATGTAAAGAATGCCTTCTATCATGGTGATTTGCAAGAAGAGGTCTATATGGAGCAGCCACCAGGTTATGTGCATGCTGTTCATCCTGAGTTTGTTTGTAGGTTGAAGAAAGCCTTGTATGGTTTGAAGCAAGCACCTAGAGCATGGTTTGACAAGATAGGACCATATCTTGTCACTATTGGCTTTCAGATTTCCAAGGCAGATTTCTTACTTTATGTGAGAAAAATAGAGAAAGGTATTATGCTACTTGTCATTTATGTTGATGATTTGATTATCACAGGTGATAGTGATGAAGATATCCTTCGTGTGAAAATGCTATTGAAGCAGAAGTTTGAGATGAAGGATTTGGGAGAGCTGCGTTATTTCTTGGGCATTGAGGTGATTAGATCACCAAGTGGGATACGGCTCTTGCAGAGGCAGTATGGATTGGACATGCTGTCCAAATATGGGATGACAGGCTGTAAGCCTATTTCAGTTCCTTTGGAGCAGAATGTGAAGCTGAGTGCGCAGATGCAAGTGAGCTTCTGGAAGACCCTACTATGTACAGACGCATAGTAGAAAGTTTGATTTATATGACTATTACCAGGCCAGATTTGAGCTATGTTGTTGGATTGGTAAGTCAGTTTATGCAGGCTCCAAGGAAACCACATTTGGATGCGGCTAGACGCATACTCAGGTATGTGAAGTCCACATTGCAGTATGGACTATTTTATGAGACTGGGGTTCAGATACAATTGTATGGATACGCTGATGCTGATTGGGCTGGTAGTATTTCTAATAGACGATCTACCAGTGGATATGTGTTCTCTTTTGGGAGTGATGCAGTCACTTGGAGCAACAAGAAACAGCCTACAGTTGCCTTGCGGAGCACAGAGGCTGAGTACAGGGGTGCAACAATGGCTGCATGTGAGGTAGCTTGGTTGCACAAGCTACTTTATGATATGCATCAGCCTACAGATGGGCCAGTTGTCATTTATTGTGACAACATGAGTAGTATACACTTGGCAAACAACCCAGTCTATCATGCTAGAACAAAGCACATTGAGGTGCATTATCACTATGTGCAGGAGAGGGTTTTACTAGGTCTTATTGATCTAGTTTATGTCAGCACAGAGGATCAGGTAGCTGACATATTTACGAAGGCATTAGGCACAGAGAAGCTGCGCAAGTTCAGAGACATGCTTGGTGTGCAGGAATTGGGATTGAGCTCGAGGGGAAGTGTTGAGTTATTGAGCTCCACTCGTGATATGCCAGGGTGACCGTTGTGCATTTATGTCACCGACTTGTTAGCTGCAGATGCGGTTGGTACACCGCCCATGAATAATAGCTAGATGACAGCTATCCTTATCTACTCTAGTTCGTGGCTCAGTTAGTATGCCACCTTAGTTAGTTGAGTTTGGTTTGAGACCCATATATAGGGTTCTTCTATTTCTATATACTAGAGTTCTTTTTGGCTTACACAACTAAGAAAAGGAAAAATGTTTTCAGCCTCCACCTGTGTGTGTATTCCCCCATTGTGTAAGTGAGAAAGCTACAAGTGAGACTCCTTCCTTCTCTCCCACAATCTTGACATCAACTGCATCTCTGCAACTCCAAGTAAGCTTCAAAAATTTTGAAGCTTCTCTGTACCCAATGCCTTCATGAAGATGTCAGCTATCTGATCTTGTGTGCTGACATACACCAAGTCAATCTCACATGCTAGTACCTTCTCTCTCACAAAGTGGTAGTGTATCTCAATATGTTTTGTCCTGGCATGGAACACAGGGTTCCTAGCCAACTGTATACTACTCATGTTGTCACAATAAATGACAACTGGACCTTCCACCTGCACATCTAAATAAGCCAATAACTTTTTTAGCCATACTACCTCACATGCTGCAACAACAACACCTCTATACTCAGCCTTTGTACTCGACAAAGCGACTGTAGATTGTTTTTTGCTACTCCAAGTAACTGTTGCACTACCAAGAGAGAACATATATCAGCTGGTAGATCTTCTATCAGACATACTACCAGCCCAATCTGCATCTGTGTATCCAAATATCTGTACATCTGTACCTATCTCATAGAAAAGTCCATAATGTAATGTGGACTTCACATATCTCAATATGCATCTGACTGCATCCAAATGTGGCTTTCTAGGTACTTGCATAAACTGACTCACAAGACCAACAACATAGCTCAAGTATGTCCTTGTAATGGTCATGTAGATCAAACTCCCCATTATCCTCTTGAACATAGTAGAGTCTTCTATCTCATCCCCAACATCATCACTCAACTTTACATTTTGCTCCAACGGGACTGAAAGTGGTTTGCATGCTGTCATACTATACATGGACAACATATCCAAGCCATACTGTCTTTGGGACAGCCATATACCATCATCATATCTGATCACCTCAATGACAAGGAAGTACCTTAGCTCACCTAAATCCTTCATCTCAAACTTCTTCTTCAAAAAGTCCTTGACTTCAGCAATCCCACTATCACTATCACCTGTAATAATCAAGTCATCCACATAGATGACTATGATGACGAAACCTGTATCTCCGTTTCTCACATAAAGTGAGTGATCAGCATCAGAAACATAAAAGCCAATATTGACAAGATACTCTCTGATCTTGTTAGACCATGCTCTAAGTGCTTCCTTGAGCCCATAGAGTGCCTTCTTTAACCTGCACACATATGTGGGATGCTCTAAATCTTCATAACCTGCTGGCTGATCCATATACACTTCTTCTTGCAAATCACCATGCAAAAAGGCATTCTTCACATCCATTTGCTGCAACCTCCAACCTTTGGCTGTTGCCAAAGTAATCACACATCTGACAATTGCCATCCTAGCAACTGGACTGAAGGTTTCTTCATAATCTATGCCATATGTCTGGGCATAGCCTTTTGCAACTAGCCTAGCTTTATACCTACTAATAGAACCATCTACATTGTGCTTAATCTTATAAACCCACTTACATCCAATAGCTTTCTTGCCCTTCGACAATGATACTAGATCCCGAGTCTTATTGGCCTCTAATGCAGCCATCTTCTCATCCATTGCTGCATCCCAATGAGCATGACCAACAGCCTCCTCAAAACATGTGGGCTCAACATCCTCAATCACTTTCACTATATAATCATAATGGTGAGCTGCATAACCTTCAAAACCAAATCTGTTAACAGGGTATCTCACCCTGCTAGACCTGTGTACCACTGGATCACTCAATGGAGTCTTTGCATTGACGCGTGCTCTCTGCACACCTGGACTTCTCACTGAAGGAATGCCAAGCTCATCATCCAAGCTCTCTGAGCCACTGGAGTCTCCATCAAGAACTGCATCAATGCCATCTGATACTTTATTCTTTCCTTTGTCTTTACCTATAGTGCTACTAGATGCACTTGAAGATGTAGAGCTACTCCTTTGTCTCCCAGACCAAGGACTACTAGATGATGTCTCTGGTCCACTAAGAGTCCTTGATTCTTGCTTTTCAGCTTGCACATGAGTGTCATGATCATCATCATCATCCAATGCATCACCACTAGATGCATACCAACTGCTCATTTCATCAAAGATGATATCCCTACTCACTCTGAATTTACATGTGACAAGGTTATAACAATGATACCCTTTCTATTTTAAAGAGTATCCAATAAAAACACATTTTTTTGCCTTTGGATCAAGTTTCTTCCGCAACTCATCTGGCACATGAACATATGCAATACAGCCAAACACTTTCAAGTGTGAGACATCAGGCTTCTTACCTGTAAAACATTCTTTAGGGGTCATACCATGAACTGTAGGTGTGGGAGTTCTGTTCATAATATAAACAGCAGTATGAACAGCCTCAGACAAAAAAACTTAGGCATATTCTTTTCAGCCATCAAGACGCGTGCAACTTCTGCAATATGCCTGTTTTTCCTTTTTGCAACCCCATTTTGCTGTGAAGTATACCTAGATGTGAACTATCTCTTTATCCCATGAGACCTCAGAAAATCACTAAACTCATTCGAGAGGTACTCTCCCCCTCCATCTGATCTCAAACACTTTACTTTCAAGCACGTTTCTCTTTCAACTGTAGCCTTGAAAGTTCTAAAGTGCTCAAATGCTTCACTCTTTTCCTTCATAAAATATACCCACAGCTTTCTAGAACAATCATCAATGAATGTGACAAAGTATGAATTGCCTCCAAGAAATATATTTTGTCTAGGCTCCCAAATATCTGTATGCACAACATCAAGGATATTTCTGCTTACATCTCTGTCATGTGAAAAGGGTTGTCTTGCCTACTTACCAAACTGACATGCTTCGCATACCTTATAAAATTCTGCAATTCTAAATGTAGACAAACCCTTTAGACTGCATTAATTTCAACCTTTGTACATTTGATTGTCCAATGCATTTGTGCCAAATTTCAATATCTGCAACAACACCTTTTCGTTTAGCATACATAGCAGCATTCATAGTAGGAATTCTAGCATCCAGAGTAAACATACGTCCAACTCTACTCCCTTTGAAACCAACCTGCACTTGTCATTGAAGTCTTCTACAAAGCAGCCCTTTGCATTAAATCTGACTTGTAGCCCTTGCTCTACCATCTGACCGAATAACACCAAGTTCTTTGTAATAGATGGCACATGTAATACATCTGAAATACTCTTTGTCATACCATCATGCAAGGACAATGGAACTTTTCCAATGTGTGAAATTAGGTGCCATGAATCATCACTCGTCTGCACATAACCTGTATTTTGCAAATCCTGCATCTCTCCAAATCATTCTGCATGGTTGGTCATATAATTAGATGCACCTAAATCAACATACCAAACATCATCATGTGTTTCCTTTTCTGTAACAGCATTCAGCATATGTTGCATATTAAACAGACGTTCATTTTTGTCTTCATTTTGTCGTGAAGACAATGCATAGTTTCCTTGCTGCAATTTACCACTACGAATATCATCCTTCTTTGCATAGCAATGGGCTACAATATGGCCTGTTTTGCCACAATAATGGCACACAATAGCAGAATTTCCAGAACCTCTATTTTGCCATCCAACCTCTTCCTCTAGAGCTCCCCTTGCCTCTAAAGTTTCCTTTGCCTCCAGAAACCTACATTTCACCAAACTATTGAGACTGATCCTGTTCTGTTGGTTATCGCCAGCACGTCCCATACCACGACCTCTCGAAGAGGATCTACCATGTCCCCTTCCTGAACTCGAGTAAAATGCTTGGACTTGTTCACCATTTCTTTCAGACGAATCACCTTGCATATTGATCTCTTCAGTAATCATGAGAGAGATCAGCTCATCAGAATCTGGAAATGGCTTCCGTACATATACTGAAGTAACAAATAATTTTCATGCCTTCTCATTATTAAGGTCACTCAGAGTGGATGAAACCAAATCATCATCATTCGGCATTGCATTTATTGCTGCTAAAGCATTTGCAATGCTCCTCACCTTCAACACATACTCATTGAGACAGACATTTTTCCTTTCTTCAGGGCATTCAACTCTTGCTTGAGTTGAATCTTTTGTGCCTTTGTATTTACTAAAAAAATGCTCTCAAAAATTGTCCAAGCTGCATGTGAAGTTTCTGCATTCCTGATATGTCCCAGCATAGTATTATCAATTACTGCAGATAGCCAGTACATCACCTTTTTGTCTTTCGCATTCCACTCTTTCCATGCTTTTAACTCATCTGTAGTCGGAAGGATACCCAGCTCTGGCTCCTTTTCTTCACCTAAGACAAACTCATAAAGGCCCTTTCCAATGAGGAAGTTTGTCACACGGAACTTCCATGAAGGGTAGTTGTTCTTGTCGAGCTTCTCAATAATGGGATTTCCACTGTTCTTTGCCATTATCATAAACAAGGATATAACACAGCAAGCTAGTCTTTTGCAATCTTCCACAACACGTGCACAGTAATACACCAAGCAACCTTTTTCACTGATTGGTCAATAGTACATGTAATCTACAACCTGTTTACAGAAAAACCTTATGTTTGCTTCTTTCAAACACCTCAAATATTATAGATGCGCAATCTGTAACCTATGCATCCACTTTCGGTCAATACAGCCGAAATCATAGTGTACCCTGAAACTACTGTCTGCGACCTTGCGCCTCTAAAACGGGGCCTTAAACGGCCTCATATGTCCAAAATAACTGCGGGAATATATAGTGATCTGCTCGCATATCAAATCTCACAGCAATCTGATATTTTTGCTTGACGCTACTTCTGATACCTCCACAGGCACTATCCAAGAGAGAGAGTGGAAGGATGGGAGAGCTTCTTACCCGTGGCTTGCTTGCTCAAACCTTGCTTCTTCTCCTTCACTTCAACCTTCGAAATCAGCCTCTCTCAGTGGCGCGGCTCTGATACCATGTCAAGAATCGCATGGTGGGGGGACTTGCTCAAGATGCTGCGCCGAACACACATAGAATGCACAAGGAGAAGCTCATTCAAGAGACAAGAAGAGAGATAGAGGCCAAAACGTTTTCTTGCTGGTTTCTTCTTATTCTTCCACACACTTTACAATGTACACAAAGTATAGATAAGATACAACATAAAGGAAAGTGGCCTACTTGTTAGAAGTCAAGCTCCCCGTGTAGTGTGTGACTGTCTTTATGTACTACCGACATGACAGCTAGTGTACAGCTGTCTCCTGCATGTGACTACATTAAATAAGTCGGTTAGCTAGTCGGTGACCTGACTATGGTTAGTCTGTCTAGTCAGCATGTCACTTACTCTATGTTACTCTTGTATGTGTGTTTTACTCTATGATGAAAGAATAAGAAGAAAATGATGGAATCTGAATGGTTCAGACATTGCTCAAACCTGTCTCTCTCTCCTCTTCAAACATGGTATCAGAGCAGGACTTGGTGGATCTCTGAGAGCTGGAGAAAGTGAAGATCTACTTCTACGAAGTGAAGACTCATTTTTCTTTTGTGCAGACAGGCTGCCATTGTGGACTGCAGGTAGGTATTTGTTCATTACACACTCCAGGGTCAAGATCAGAGCTTGTGGCTTCTTGAGAGCCTTGAGGAGGCTGTTTAGAGTGCATTTGGGTGTGGCATCAACATCACCATCATCATCTTCATCAGCAGGAACTGAAAACAGGGGTCTGCAACCAGTGTGATTGCGCCTGTTTGGGCTGAAGGCCTGCACTGTCTACTGCACTCAATGGTGACCATAAATGGGTCATGAGAAGCATGTATGCTTACTGAAAAAGGTCTTTGTGAAGTACATGGAGTAACTACTTGTGGTTGAGCTCTGATATGAGCTGAAATAGAGTGGGTAGAACTGTGTAAATTGTCTGCACTGCTGTATACACAGCATACATGGAGTCTACAACACTTTGATGAGCATTGGAAGCTCTTGAGTATGTCCAGAAGCACCTATGAAGTATAGGTACATGCTGGAGGCTACATATACTTGTCTTGATCAATTGCAAGTTGAGTTTGGTGGCTGAAATACACAGATCTGAAGCTTCTTTTGTGGCTGGAAACTGTCTTGGATTGTGGACAGTAAGCATTTTGCTTTCTACTGAAGCACAGAGTGACAGATGCAGACATCTGAAAGACATATATATTGTCATATGCATGTTAGAATTGTCTTGGGTTGAGAGGAGCATCAAACGCCACTGAATACTGGAAGTTTGCAGCTGAAATAAAAGAAATCTTGTCTTCTTGGGATGAATATAAATTGCAGACATTTTGTTTGACTTGCTTGTCAGATGTAGACAGGGTATTGTCACTACATAGTCATGTACTGACGGTGACATACTGAAGCAAATGTATGGTCTGATTTAAGGACTTTTTTGAGCTAGTTGAAGTGGGTTATGCTGGTTTATTGACTGCAATCTTTACATAAACTGTTGGCATTGGCGCTTGTTAAGAATACACTGGCTGATGTCTCTATGCTTATGTCTGAAGTGGCATATGTACCAGCAGTCAACTAAGCAGCTTTGGAACATGCATTACATGTATCCAGGTGGAGTTTGACTTTGGAAAGGCTACTGTAATTGCAGTTTATAGGTTTGGACTGCATGCTTTTGGACCCTGGCAGTAGATCTGCAGGAGTTAAATCTGAACCAAACATCAGGCATATGTATTGGCAGTTGTCTTTATGAGTTGGATCAACCGATTGTGACTTTGTTTGGGCTGATATTTGACTGAAATTTACTGGTTTTTTTCCTGCAATTAATTGCAGAAAACTGTCATAAACAGTTCCGGGCTGAAGTTGAACTATTAAGAAGATCTTGGTTTGCAGGTAGCCAGGCAAGGTCTGCAACATGGCAAATGCTGATAGAACTGATAATGTAACCCAGATTGTGGGAGAAAAGCTTGATAGCAACAATTATGCAATATGGAAGTTTCGCATGGAGAACTTTCTGATAGGCAAAGGATACTGGGACTTAGTGACAGGTGTTGAGGCTGAACCTGAAGTTCCAGATAGGAATCCTATAGCTGATCAAAGACGAGCGCATCGAGCCTGGACAGAAAGAGCTCGCAGAGTTTTACATTGGCTGTCATTATGTATCTCGGATGCTATGGTGATGCAGATCATGAACTGTAAATCCCCAGTAGATGCATGGAATATATTGGTCAAATACTATGGCACAACTACAAGTGCAAGGAAGATACAACTGAAGCAGAAATTCAATAACATGGAGAGGAAGAATAGATCCATACAAGATTATGTCACAGAGGTTAAGACCATAGCAGATCAGCTGGCATCTGTTGGCTCACAGGTAGAAGATGAGGATATGGTTGTAGTGACCTTAAAAGGCTTGGGGCCGGAGTACAAGTCTTTTGACACTTCAGTATCTGTGCGGGCTGAGATGCCTGATTTTAATGAGCTGGTTGCATTATTGATTCATGAAGAGGTGAAGCTTGGCTTAGCTACAGGGTCAAGCAGCTCAAAGAATAAGGATGCAGTTTTTTATTCGAATCACCGTGGTCGTGGTAGCCGTGGTAGAGGCTATGGATCTGGCAGAGGAGGCCAGCAGAATGCATCCTATAGTAATAGCAATCAGCAGTCATCAAATGCAAAAGGTAGTGGCAACTTTCGAGGCAGGGGGAGATCTAACTCTCGTGGCAGAGGCTCATGGCAGCAGCAGCGTCAGTCAGACAATCCAAATAAAGATAAGGATTGTCACTACTGCGAAAAGTATGGGCATATTGCAAAGGATTGCTGGAAGAAGCAGGGAAATCAGAAGGGCAAGCAGCATGGACATTATGCTACGTCCAGTCAGGCAGATGACTCTGGTGATAGACCGTTTGCCATGCAGTATGTCAAAGATAAGGCTGCTGAAAAATCATCTGATGATGCAGTGTGGTACATTGACTCGGAGGCTTCGAATCACATGACCCCTCATGGTGATTGGTTCACGGATATGGTGGCTGAAAAGCATGGTTATGTATGCACAGGTGATGATACGCAACATAGCATAGAGCACAAGGGGAAAGTGCCTCTGGTTGTACATGATGGCAGAAAGAAGAATCTTCATGATGTTTTGCATGTCCCTTCGATTACGAAGAACCTATTGTCTGTGGGCCAGATGACAGAGCAGAACTTCCAGGTTCGCTTCAATAAGCATGGCTGCTTTATTGAGGAGTTTGGCAATGGATGCAAGTTGATCGCGAAAGGCCACAGAAATGGAAGAATGTTCACTCTTGATGCTACACTGCCAGAGCTGAACTCCGCTATGTTTGCCTAGGGTTCTAGCACTATCAGGGACTTAGAGATTTGGCACAAGAGAGTGGGGCATGTCAATTTGCAGAGGTTGCAGACCATGCAGAAGAAGCAGCTGGTAACAGGGTTAGCTAGATTCCAATATTCAGATATTGGTCATGTATGCGAGGCTTGCCAGTTTGGTAAGCAGTCACGATTGCCGTTTGTCAGGCATGTAAGACAGAGTACACGACCACTGCAGTTAGTGCACTCTGATGTTTGGGGACCAACTCATAATGCATCTATGGGGGGTTCCAGATACTATGTATCTTTCATTGATGACTGCAGTCGATATACCTGGCTTTACATATTGAAAACAAAAGATGAGGTCTTTGCAGTTTTTCAGAAATTTAAAGCACAGGTTGAGAAGGAATTTGTGTTACATCTCTTGCTTGAGATCTGATAGCGGTGGGGAGTATATCTCCAATGAATTTGCTGATTTTTGGCTGAAAATGGCATTCGTAGGCAGCTAACCTGCAGCTACGCTCCGCAGCAAAACGGAGTAGCTGAAAGGAAGAACAGGGTTCTGATGGAAGCTGCTAGGGCCATGATGAATGAGAAGCATATGCCGCTTTACTATTGGGCAGAGGCTGTTGTGACAGCCGCATATATTCTGAACAGGACTCCCACTGCAGGCATTCATGACATGACACCGTTTGAGAGGCTCTATGGCTATAAGCCAGATGTACGACACATGAAGGTATTTGGCTGTCTTGCTTATGTGCACATTCCAGATGAGAAAAGGAAAAAACTGGATCCCAAAGCGCATAAGAGTGTGTTCATTGGATACTCGCAGGAGAAGAAGGCATACAAATGTTATGATCCCTCTACCAGGGAGACTTTGGTAAGTAGGGATGTCATCTTTGATGAGTTAGGCTCATGGTATGAATCACCAGTTGCAGTGCCATTGGATATGCCTTTCACTCATGTATCTACAGTTGAGTTGCAGCAGAGCACTGATATGACAAGACCTAGTAGTCAGCAGACAGTATCCCCATGGACAGGGAGATTGCGACACTCATCGTCCACTGACACTGGTATGTCAGTGAGGGGGAGATATTATGATGTCTTGGACAGCAAAGGAAAAGCGAAAGCTACTGAGGATGGTATGACGCCACCTGGCAGAATGACTTCTGGATATGAGTCTGCTGATACGTTAGACAGTGAACTTGGCATTCCGACTGTCTATATGCCTGGTACGAGGCAGAACAGGTATATTCCGCCTCATGAGAGAGGGGAATCGAGCAGTCCACCACAGCCTAGACGATCACAGAGGGTCAGATACCCTGTTGACAGGTTGACAAACTCTGGTTATTCTGCAAAGCATTATGCATACATGACAAAAGTGATGGAGATCAAAGAACCAGGTACTTATGCTAAAGCAGCAAAGGATGAAAATTGGTGCATGGCTATGGATGAAGAGATGAAAGCCTTGGCTGAAAATCAGACTTGGGATTTGGTACCACTGCCTGAAGGGAAAAAGCATGTTGGCTGCAAATGGGTTTATAAAATCAAATGTAAGTCTGATGGCAGTGTGGAAAGGTACAAAGCAAGGCTGGTCGCTAAAGGATATGCTCAGCAGTATGGCTTGGATTATGATGAAACATTCAGCCCGGTTGCAAAAATGGCAACCATACAAACTGTTATTGCCTTGGCTGCTGAAAAAGGCTGGAAATTGCAGCAGATGGATGTTAAGAATGCATTCCTCAAAGGTGATTTAGCAGAGGATGTATACATGGTTCAGCCGGAAGGGTATGAGCACCCTGATTTTCAGCAGTATGTGTGCAGGCTGAAAAAGGCACTGTATGGGCTGAAGCAGGCTCCGAGAGCCTGGCATGCTAGGATTAGCAGTTACTTGCAGAGTCTTGGATTTGTTGTCGGCAGGGCTGATCACAGCCTGTTTACAAAGAAGGCTGACAGTGGTTTGGTAGTGCTGGTCATATATGTTGATGACCTGATAATCACTGGAGATGATGACTTGGGAATTCAGCATGCTATGAAGATGCTGAAATCTGAATTTGACATGAAAGATCTGGGAGATTTGAAGTATTTCTTGGGTATTGAGGTTGTACCAGCTGAAAATGGCTTATGGCTGATGTAGAAGCACTATGTCATGGAAATGCTTAAGAAGTATGGCATGGCTGAATGCAAACCACTGGATACACCTCTGGACCAGAATGTAAAGCTAGACATGAACACTGGGGCTGAAGTAGAAGATGTGACTATGTACAGGCAGATGGTCGGCAGTTTGATTTACTTGACCATCACTAGGCCTGACTTGAGCTATGCAGTAGGGCTAATAAGCCAGTTTATGCAGAAGCCGAGAAATCCGCACTTGGATGCAGTTAGACGCATCATGAGGTATGTTAAGTCCACTGTAGACTATGGGCTGTTCTATGTCAGAGATAAGCCCTTGACATTGATTGGATACACAGATGCAGATTGGGCAGGATGCTCAACTGATAGACGATCTACGAGTGGCTATGCCTTTGGCTTTGGTAGCGGCATGATTAGTTGGAGCAGCAAGAAGCAGCCTACGGTTGCTTTATCTAGTACTGAGGCAGAGTACAGGGGGGCTGCATTGGCAGCATGTGAGATTGCTTGGCTGCTCAAGCTTATGGTGGCTGACTTGGATATTCAGGTTGATGCTCCAGTGAAACTGTTATGTGATAATCTGAGTAGTGTACTCCTGGCCATGAATCCAGTTTACCATGCCAGGACAAAATACATAGAGGTACACTACCACTTTATTCGTAAGATGGTCCTTGCAGGAAAGGTTGATCTTATGCATGTGAGGACTGATGAGCAGGTAGCAGATATCTTTACCAAGTCTCTGGGTAAAGATAGGTTTTGTGGTTTTAGACAGCTACTTGGTGTGCAGATGCTGTCTTGAGCTTGAGGGGGAGTGTTAGAAGTCAAGCTCCCCGTGTAGTGTGTGTCAAGATTGTGGGAGAGAAGGAAGGAGTCTCACTTGTAGCTTTCTTGCTTGCACAATGGGGGAATACACACAGAGGTGGAGGCTGAAAACAGTTTTCCTCTTCTTAGTTGTGTAAGCCAAAAGAACTCTCTTACAAAGAAATAGAAGTACCCTATATATGGGTCTCAAACCAAACTCAACTAACTAAGGTGGCATACTAACTGAGCCACGAACTAGAGTAGATAAGGATAGCTATCATGTAGCTATTATTCATGGGCGGTGTACCAACCGCATCTACAACTGACAAGTCGGTGACATAAATGCACAACGGTCACCCTGGCATATCACGAGTGGAGCTCGATATCTCAACAGTGTGTGACTGTCTTTATGTACTACCGACATGACAGCTAGTGTACAGCTGTCTCCTGCATGTGACTACATTAAATAAGTCGGTTAGCTAGTCGGTGACCTGACTATGGTTAGTCTGTCTAGTCAGCATGTCACTTACTCTATGTTACTCTTGTATGTGTGTTTTACTCTATGATGAAAGAATAAGAAGAAAATGATGGAATCTGAATGGTTCAGACATTGCTCAAACCTGTCTCTCTCTCCTCTTCAAACACTACTAAGTCAAACAATGCATAACCGACTACACTAGTTGACTGGTGCTATAACTATGCCAATTGTAAATAGGTGTAACAACCTTATTATAATAAGTAATGAGTCAGTGGCCATGTGAGAGTCATAATGACCACCGACGTGCTAAGTGTAGACGTGCAGACCCATCTAACCAGGCGGTCCATCTTTAATGTCTGCATGTGTTGAGCTTGTCATCTCAACACAAGGGTGGTGGTAGACAAGCTAGTGAAAAGGAGCTAGATTACAAGAGGTGGGTGCCCGAAGCACATTATTATATTATATTTACAAGAAGGATAAAATGGGAAGTTGATGTGATAAGGGTGAAAGAGAGAAGAAAACTGCATGCAGCTAGTAGTCTGCACCTTTGTAACTTCAAAAATCGGTGAAGAATCTGAAAAAAGTTTTTCTGCAACTTTGTAGACCAAGTCGAAACCGGTCGGGCAACACGAGAATTTTCTTGAAATTCGATTTCCCCTAGTTCTTGAAGAGTAAACCCAAAGTGATAAGATATAGGGTTTAAGCTATGGGTAAGGTTCTTGATAAGGGTTTTGGCCAAATTTTGTGGTAGAAATTTGATTTGTAAAAAACCCAGATCACATGCCAAATCTGTATATGGAAATTTAAAGGATGGAGCCTCACTTGGGATAGAGTCTAGTATAGGATTTCCACATAGAGGAGCTACTTTTGACAGGGTGTTTGGATGCTATTTGTTGTTCATGCTGCGATCCTTGCATTATCATTTTGAGTGATGATCCTAATCCTGATCGTGATTATTTACATGATAGGCCAACAAGGAAGTTGGTCAGAACATCAATCAATTAGGTGAAGAGCTGATGGCGAAATGATCATGGAGAAGGTTGACCCGTCTAATCATGGAAGCAGCCACCGCCAACATTTCACAAACGAAAGAGGAAGTTGGCAATTAATGCGAAGGATGATGAAAAAACTATAAAGCTTTTCAGCTTTAAAGAAAGTATTTAGCGATTTGAAAAGTTTTTAAGGTTTAAAGCCTTAAGTTTTCGAGTCTTTTTAAAAAAGCCTATATGAGAACCATGGAATAGATTGAAAAGCTTAGCTTTTCAAAAAGCTTTCACAACATATGTATGTAGAAAACCTATAAAAGGAGGGTGTGTGAAGTGCAAAAGACCCTTAGCTTCCCCCTTGAATGCAAATTTGTTTTCTTATGTGAGGAGAGTGGAGGGTCACACACAAGTGGCAGTGACTTGTGTTAGATTTTGAGTTCAAAGACACAAGGTTTTCAAGGTTTTATAACAACTTTTGACAAGGTATGAGGATTGTTAGCAATTATTTTTTGAAGTATATATTCGATGCTCTATCTAGAGCGCTTTCTTAATGATTTTTTTAAAGCTACAAGAGGCAAAGTTGTTTTGTTTTTGTTCTTGTGTTGGTCAAGTTGTGTTTGTGAAACATTAAAAATTTTCATTTTGTGTTGAAAATTGACAAAGTCAATTCCCTAACCGGCACTCCTTAATGTCTCATTAATAAACAACATGATTTTCTCACTAATATAGTTTTAAAGCTACTTGAATAAATGATACATTCCTAAATACTAAATGTAGGTTCAATGAGTCAAACAATTCATACTTTGTATAGCTTCATTTATGTAAAATTTGTAGAGTCCAAGGTTGTTGAATGTAACTTGCAAACAAATCCTTGGATGCTCATAAGTTTCAATCACTTCTACCTTACACTATATTTGGAAGGTTGTAAAGTGAAAACCATTTTATAGGTTCTCTTCATCTATATGATGTGCATTTCAATTTTTAGTAAGTTCCTAGTCGATTCCATTAGCTAAAAGCCCTAGAATCCTTGAGGTAAGAAAAAGTTAAATTGCCAAGCATTTATCAAGACTTCTATAAACCGGTACTTCATATTCATCCAGAAGGTGGGGTAATTACACACCTATCAACATAATAATATATTAGAGTAAGGGCCTTGTAGTGATTACATGTTCGAGTACACAATGAAGGTCCATTTATGTGCTTCTAAGTCAAGTCTATCAAATTATCAAATAAATAGATTGTTATATAGATCAATCAAGGGACTCAATTTCTATTTCAGAGACACTTTAGCAAAGTTAGGAGCAAAATTTATCATTGTACTAATCATTGAGCAAAAAAACCTAAAGAGACCACACTTTAGCAATGTTAGCACCATAATTTGTTATTGTATACTCATTAAGAAAACAACCCAAAAAGACCACACCTAATACCTTTTTGAAATGCCTTTGATAAGAGTGTATGTGGGGGCTAGGGCTATACCAAAGTGTATCTAAGAGCTAAGCCACATCCAAGTAAATTTTAATTGCTCAAGATCACATAGACACATTTAATAGCGTGTGGTTAGTTTATTTTACCACTCTTAACTTTGAGTCAAAACTTTAGGGAGTTCATGGAATACCCTCTAAAATTAGTAGAAATCACATTCTTTCTCCTCAATACCCTTTTCTCTCTCTAGCTCACCTCTCTCTTCATTATATGGCTTTCTCTCACTTCAATTCCTCTCTCCTTGTTATCATAGGTGGGGTCCAAGCTTGCTTAAAGTAGGGGTGGCCTTGGTGCTTTCACCCCCATTTTTACTTGCCTATGTCCAAAGACTTAGGAGTGGCACAACCCTAAAGGGTATCTATTTTATTACATAGCTACATTATTGTATAGGAAAATTCAAGTGGTTATGTAGTCCTAATAGAGTCAAAATACTACAATTTGGTGTTCATCCATAGACAAAGCTAATGCATGTGGTCTAGTAATTCACTCAACCAAGATAGATTTGTGACAATAACTTGCTCCACCACATATCACATGCCATGACATTCCACATGCATTCTCTAATTCCTAGAGCTCTATCACTTGCTAATACCTTTGATAATAGTTGCTTTTGTTTAAAACATGTAAATTTCTTATGCTTAAACATAACATTGGAACCACATGTTGAGATATCGAGCTCCACTCGTGATACGCCAGGGTGACCGTTGTGTATTTATGTCACCGACTTGTCAGTTGCAGACGCGGTTGGTACACCGCCCATGAATAATAGCTACATGATAGCTATCCTTATCTACTCTAGTTCGTGGCTCAATTAGTATGCCACCTTAGTTAGTTGAGTTTGGTTTGAGACCAATATATAGGGTTCTTCTATTTCTTTGTATGAGAGTTCTTTTGGCTTACATAACTAAGAAGAAAAAAACAGTTTTTCAGCCTCCACCCTTGTGTGTCTTCCCCCATTGTGCAAGCAAGAAAGCTACAAGTGAGACTCCTTCCTTCTCTCCCACAATCTTGACATGGTATCAGAGCCTTGTTCGTGGTAAGGAGCTCAAGAAAGCAAGCCAATCTCGCGGTGTTCTGGTAAGAGGAGCAATGTTGCTTTCATTTTCTGTTTTGGGAGCAGATCTCTGCAGGTAGCACAGCCGGAAATTGCAGGAGTGCATTGTCTCAGGTTGAGACGCCCTTCGAGGTGAAGTAAGAGGGCAGTATATGCTGCGGGAGAGGGCTTTAGCCCATGGCGACCTTGTTTTTTTGATTTGAGGCCATTTCGAGGCCTGTTTTGAAGGCGGAAGTTTTCTGCACGCACTCAGGAAAAGGCCCTGTTTTATGCTGTGCGACCACTGTTCTACAAGTCGGTGAAAAGTTATTGTAGAAATTGCATCGTATGCTTGTGCGCAGAGACATTGGGAGTTTCAGAATCATCCTTGGTTCCTGTTTATGCAAAATCGTCACTAGGAAGTGACTGTGTGGTCAAATACCACTTTCGCCAGTTTTGCAGATTTGCCCTTGTGAGGGTGAAGCTGAGTTTTTGCAGTGACAGAATTTTTCGCAGTGTTCTGTAATGGCGTCTGATTCTCTTTCACAGATTGTCACTGAAAAGCTTGACAAGAACAACTTCCAGGCATGGAAGTTTAGAATGACGAATTTCCTTACGGGAAAAGGATATTGGGAATTTGTTGCAGGAAATGAAGAAGAACCAGTTCTTCCTGATGTTCCCAATCAACAGCAAATGCAAGCATTCAAAGCATGGCATGAGAGAGCCAGGAAATTTATGTACTGGCTATCTATCAGCATTTCAGACTCTATGATTGTGCATATTCAGGATGCAAGTACGCCAAAGGAGGCATGGGATACTCTGTCAAAGATGTATAGCACAAATACGCAAGCCAGGAAAATGCAGCTCAAGCAAGAGTTGCACAATGTGCAAAGAGAAAATATGAGCATCAATGACTACCACATGAAGGTGAAGAAGATTGCAGATGCACTTGCTTCCATTGGGTCGCTAGTGGAAGATGATGATTTAGTTTCTGTGACCTTGAATGGTCTAGGAAAGGATTATGCACAGTTTCGGACATCCATTTCAGTTCGTGAACGATTTCCTGATTTTGAGGAGTTGATTGCTCTTCTAATTTCTGAGGAGCAGAGAAATGGTGGTGCATCTTCTTCAGGAGGAACTTCAAAGGAAGATGTCTTCTACTCAAATGCTGGAAGAGGTAGAGGTAGAGGTAGAGGTAGAGGAGGCCGATTTGGATGCCGTGGTAGAAATCAGAATATGCAGCAAACTCAAGAAAACCAGTCCTATGGAGGAGGACCTGGTAACTCTAGAGGCAGGGGGAGCCAAAGAGGTCGTGGTGGATGGCAAAGAGGCCAAAATCCAAACAGTAATGTTGAATGCTACTATTGTGGTAAAATGGGTCATATGGCTAAAGACTGCTATAAAAAGTAGAATGACATCATGAATGGAAAACTACAACAAGGGAATTATGCATCTTCTAGTAGATAGGGTGATGACAGAAATGAGCATTTGTTCATGGTGCAGCACATGAACAATTCTGTGATAAGTGCAGAAGAAAGCAATGATGTGTGGTATGTTGACTCAGGTGCATCAAACCACATTACAGGTCATGCAGAATGGATGGAGGATGCAAGGAAAATGGAAAAACCAGGATTTGTGGAGACTGGTGATGATACTGCACATCCTATTGTACAGATTGGAAAAATTCCCTTGTCTATGCAGGATGGGAAAAAGAAATACCTGTCCGATGTATTTCATGTCCCAAATATCACCAAGAATCTGGTTTCTGTTGGTCAAATGGTTGAGCAGGGCTTGCAGGTCAGATTTAATCCTCATGGATGCTTTGTTGAGGATATGAAAAATAAAGGTCGCTTGATAGCAAAAGGAAATAAGAAGGGCAGAATGTTTACATTGGATGCAGACATGTCTGAATTGAGTGCAGTAATGTTTGCACATGGGACCGGTGTAGTTGCAGATATTGATATCTGGCATAAACGCATTGGTCATGTTAATGTACAACGACTTAAATCAATGCAGGCCCAAAATATTGTTGCAGGATTGCCTAGATTCAAGGTTGCAAAAATGCATAAGGTATGTGAATCCTGTCAGTTTGGAAAACAGGCAAGGAAACCATTTCCTAGACATGTTCAAGAGAGTAAGAAGCCATTGGAATTAATCCACTCTGATGTGTGGACTACTAAAGCTACATCTCTTGGAGGCTGTCATTATTTTGTCACTTTTATTGATGACTATAGCAGAAAAGTTTGGGTGTATTTTATAAAAAAGAAAAGTGAAGTTTTTGGGCATTTCAAAACTCTTAAAGCTATGGTTGAAAAAGAAACAGGTCTGCAGATAAAATGCCTAAGGTCAGATGGAGGGGGAGAGTACCTCTCAAATGAGTTTGCAAGGTTCCACCAGGAGCATGGCATAAAGCAGCAATATTCATGCAGTCATACCCCACAACAAAATGGAATTGCAGAAAGGAAAAACAGGCATATTGGAGAGGTATCTCGTGCCATGCTCAATGAAAAAGACCTGCCAGATTTTTATTGGGCTGAAGCAGTTGCTACAGCAGTCTACATAATGAACAGGACTCCCACTACAGCAATACATGGAATGACTCCAGAGGAGAGGTATACTGGTAGGAAACCAGATATTTCTCATTTGAAAATTTTTGGTTGCATTGCCTATGTACATGTGCCAGATGAGTTGAGATCCAAGTTGGATCCAAAAGCTGAGAAGTGCATCTTTATTGGTTACTCTCTGTAGCAAAAAGGGTATAGATGCTATAACCCTTCTACTCGTAAGTTTACAGTGAGCAAAGATGTTGTTTTTGATGAGATGAGTAGCTGGTATAAACCAGTAAATGTGATTGATGATGTAGATGTACAAAATGGTAATGCTGCACAGAATTCACAGCAGCAGTCACAAAATATTAGTGGACCTGGAGCGTCTTCTAGCAGTGGTTCACATTCTTCGCCATGGACAGGCAGATTGAGATCAGGAGAATCTTCTCAAAGCAATGCAGATAGTGGTATGCAGGTATCACGAAAAGGAAAAGAGAAGGTTGATCAGCCCATGTTTGATGTGAATGCAGGTCACTCTTATGTGGATGGTGAATCCAGTGGCTCAGAACAGAGCATTGATGACGAGTTGGGTATCCCTTCTATTGTTACACCTGGAGTAAGGAAGACCAGGGATGTTTTGAGAGTACCTGGGAGTGAACCCACTTTGCGCAGGTCTACCAGAGTTAGGTATCCTGTGGATAGGCTGAAATATGATGGATTTACAGCCATTCACTATGCATATATGGTCAAGGTGATACAGGAACCAGAACCCACTTCTTTTGAGCAAGCCATGGGAAAAGAAAAATGGGAGAAAGCCATGGATGAAGAAATGGATGCCTTGGAAGCAAATGCTACATGGGAATTGGTACCTTTGCCTAAAGGTAAAAATGCAATTGGCTGTAAGTGGGTTTATAAGGTGAAGCACAATGCAGATGGTTCTGTGAACAGATACAAGGCAAGATTAGTAGTCAAGGGGTATGCACAAACATATGGCATTGACTATGAAGAAACATTCAGTCCGGTTGCAAGGATGGCAACCGTAAGAGCAGTCATTGCTATGGCTGCATCAAAGGGATGGTCTTTACATCAGATGGATGTAAAGAACGCCTTCTTGCATGGTGATTTGCAAGAAGATGTCTATATGGAGCAGCCACCAGGTTATGTGCATGCTGTTCATCCTGAGTCTGTTTGCAGGTTGAAGAAAGCTTTGTATGGCTTGAAGCAAGCACCTAGAGCATGGTCTGACAAGATAGGACAGTATCTTGTCACTATTGGCTTTCAGATTTCCAAGGCAGATTTCTCACTTTATGTGAGAAAAACAGAGAAAGGTATTATGCTACTTGTCATTTATGTTGATGATTTGATTATGACAGGTGATAGTGATGAAGATATCCTTCATGTGAAAATGCTATTGAAGCAGAAGTTTGAGATGAAGGATTTGGGAGAGCTGCGTTATTTCTTGGGCATTGAGGTGATTAGATCACCAAGTGGGATACAGCTCTTGCAGAGGCAGTATGGATTGGACATGCTGTCCAAATATGGGATGACAGGCTGTAAGCCTATTTCAGTTCCTTTGGAGCAGAATGTGAAGCTGAGCACAGATGCAGGTGAGCTTCTGGAAGACCCTACTATGTACAGACGCATAGTAGGAAGCTTGATTTATATGACTATTACCAGGCCAGATTTGAGCTATGCTGTTGGATTGGTAAGTCAGTTTATGCAGGCTCCAAGGAAACTAGGTACACCACCCATGAATAATAGCTACATGATAGCTATCCTTATCTACTCTAGTTCGTGGCTCAATTAGTATGCCACCTTAGTTAGTTGAGTTTGGTTTGAGACCCATATATAGGGTTCTTCTATTTCTTTGTATGAGAGTTCTTTTGGCTTACACAACTAAGAAGAAAAAAACAGTTTTTCAGCCTCCACCCTTGTGTGTCTTCCCCCATTGTGCAAGCAAGAAAGCTACAAGTGAGTCTCCTTCCTTCTCTCCCACAATCTTGACACCACATACAAATTTGAAAAGTCTTCTTCGTATCATTGTGTTTAGAATGCCTTTGGCTAAGATTTACAAAACATTTTGTAGTGTTATATTTTTCTTAATCCCTTATTTGTTAGGAGACCTTAATTTTCTTCATCCACATGACATGATCCACTTAACCTCACTCTTAGATTACATAATAGGGTAACCTAAAACTTTAAATACTCATAAATCTAAATTTGGTTTGATTTCTACACTCTTTTGTCTACTTAATGCAGACCCTAAACTTCTATTCAAATTTGGTCATGCATAAAGATTGTAAATAATAAGAATCACGAGTCTATTAAAATGAGGAAGTATAACCAAAAACCCAATAGGGGCCCAAGAGTGTCTTCATAGGAACTCGATTAATATACAAACATGAAGAGTAAAATTGCGTAAATGGCACATAGAAATACTCAAAAATTCCAAAATGGCAATTCTCATTATTATTTGAGTACATGGGCATTGCTTGCAAGTGGTGAGATTTAATACTCTAATATCAACAATCATCTCTCTTAATAGTGAACTAGCTTGCAAAGATTGAGTTCGCATCTCTCAAGCCTCACTCCAACGAAAATTTGATTGAACTAGAAATATAATATTATTGACATAATTGGGCTTATTTAGCTCGACTTGACTTGTGATTGAATTCAAAGAGGAATATTTGAATGCAAGCACAACCCTAGTTGTAAGACCTTAATGACAAAGCTAGCACCCATAGAGGTACCTAGACTTACGCTACATCCACAAGGCCTTCTCAATTATTTTCACACAATAGTGACACATGCATAGGTAATTGGCTCAAAGGAAAACACCATCTCTAAGATCTTACTCTATTAAATGGACATGTTTTCAAATTGAAAGAGAGAGTTCTTGAGGCAATCCATTTCACTAACTTTGTAGTGAGTCTTAAATTGATGGGTATAATGAGAGGCCTCCCTTTTTCCTATTCTTTTTCTTTGTTTTGGATATCTTCTTTCGAGTTGATAAAGATGATAGTCACCAAGATCATGACTACAAAATGACTTGCTTCAACCATTTACTCTTGCATTGAAATGATCAAGAGAGACGTTGTCGTGATGTTATGAGGACATAGTGTGAAAAAGTATGGAATGCATCATCATTTGACTTCTCTATTGATCTAGAAAGTCAATGTGATTTGAGCCATTAGTACTAGTGTGAGTTGCATGGATTATCCAAAAATACTAGATTTTTGGATAATTTTAGTCTATTTTTGATATTATTTATCATAAAATCTGAAAAAGTTAGAAAAAGCTTCTAGATTAGGATGGCATGCAAAAAGCTAGTTGCTTTTTCAGCCAATTAGGAGATTTTTCATAAAAAAGACAGATTGACAAAATCGTGCGCGTCGCGATCACTGTAAATAGGCTGAAAATTGCAGATTGAACTGAAAGAAGAAGGAGTGATCTGGGAGATCTGTGAGCAGGTGTCCTGCGGTTTTACCCCCCTTTCGGAGCCAACGGAGCCATCAAATTTGGGTTCCGGACAGTAGAGAAAGAGCTGATTTTTCTGATTCACGTTTTTGGTCTATGAAGGAGCTCCAGGAGAACTAATGCCTGGAGATTGCTTTTGAGTAGTGAAAAGATTCCACGTTTTTTCAATACATATTGAATCAATTCATTGTGATTTGTTTTTGTTGTGTTTACCACTTGGGCATTCTCTATCTTCTCTTCCATCTCCTATCTCTACTTCCTTCTACTTCTGATCCCCGGTGGATTCAACCTTTCGACAAAAACCCCTCTGAAATTGGTGAACCCGACATGAAAGGTCGTCAAACAGAAGAAGGAAAGATAATATGGGAGAACCTTCAAATACATTCTCCAGTGATGTTTTGCAATAGTTGGTGCAAAATATGAATATGCTTATGCAGGTACAACAGCAACAACAGGTGATGCAAGCTTCAGCTCAAACAGAAAGTGTTGTGATGAATGCTTTGCAAGTAGTTGAGCGTGAGGTGAAGTTATTGAATGGCACGAATGTATTTGCATATGTACATACCTATGCTCAGAAGATGAAATTCTTTGGAGTGGCTCAATCTGCATGGAGCCAGTATTTTGTACGTGTTACTATTCATAAGCTGAAAGCACAGATTACTGAATTATACTTGTAGGATGCAAATTGGGTAGCCTTCAAGAAGACACTCAAGGAAGTATTTTACATTGAGGACACCAGTTTGATTATGCGCAAGACTTTTCAAGAGTGGGTTATACAACCCAATAAGGGTCTTGTGGCTACAAAATTGTTAAGAGAATTTGAAAGTAGATTTGAGCAGTTGGATCTTGTAGAACAGCAAGCTCTTGCAAGTTAGAAAATTGAATTGTTTCTACAAGCAGCTGATCCTGAGCTTCAAGAGAAGCTTGATGATTTGTTGGAGGATCAGACTACAGAGATAGGTTTGAAAATAGAGTGGAGACATGTCAAGGAAGCTTACTGCGCTTGTGAAGAAGCATAGAAGAAGAGAAAGATTGCATGTCTCTAGCTTGTCCCCACTGTTACCGGTAAGACAGTTGATGTATCCAGTAAGCCACCTACTTCTGTGGCTAACCCTATGGATGTACCTGCTATTGTTCCCTCTTAGGGAAGATGTCTTAGATAAATTGGTCAAAGGGATGCGGGATCTTCAATTGAAGGTTGCAAAATTGGATGAAAAAGGACAAGAGGAAAGGGGACGGGCAGCAGCCCCTAAGCCTGGAAAAAGATGTATGTGGTGTGATAGTTTGTAGCACGAGAGAAAGGATTATGCTGCCTATCAGGAAGCCTTGGCACGACAACTTATCTTTTGGAAAGATGGCAAGATCCATGCACAAGAAACGGGATTGCCACTTGCTTTGAATTTTGGAAAGGGAGGTATGCAAAAGTTGTTGGAAGATTTGGCTGTTTGAAATGCTTATGCGGCAGTACATGCTTCTACTTTTGGTCTACAGTTGGATAGAATGCATACCCAAGTGATGGTTGGTCCAAAGGCTGAAATATGGACACATGCTTTACATGTAGTTGAAAAGAGAAAGGTCACTGATAGTGAAATGTCTCATGCAAGGCAAGACATTCGTGGCATAACGGGTTGGGAATCACCGGTAGATGCATATTCAGTGTATGCATATTTAGCAAAGGTACAAAACACGGATGTACTTGTGGAAGAAAAACGAAAAAGAGATGAAGATATTGCAGGGACATCTAAAAGAATGACAAGAAGAAGTGTGGATCAGCCTAAAGCTGCAAATCAGCCACCTCCCGAGCATGTTATGAAAGAGGTCAGTCTCAGGAGCAAAAATAGGATAACAAACAAGAGGGCAAAAAGAAGGGCAAGCAG
Source organism: Lygodium microphyllum (assembly GCF_053477565.2). Lineage (NCBI taxonomy): Eukaryota > Viridiplantae > Streptophyta > Polypodiopsida > Schizaeales > Lygodiaceae > Lygodium > Lygodium microphyllum. The sequence continues at coordinate 84,478,940 of NC_141141.1, read as the reverse complement.
CTAGGATATAAGTTGCAATCTGACATTGAGACAGCCACAGATCTTAAGAAGGTTCTTGAAGAACAGATCTTAAGCAGTCGGGTGGAATTTACCTTGGGAGAGGTGCTTGGCATTGCCAAGCAAGAATTTCATGATGAGATCATTGACATAATTAAAAGGAAGCGTTAGTTTCTTGGTGATACCACTAATGCATTGCTACAATTTGAAGAGGAAACTGGTTTGTTGGGAATTCGGGCTGAATATGAGCATGAAGTAAGTACTAGATTATCTATGCAGGATGCTACTAATCAATGGACAGCATGTGAAAAAGAGAAGAAAGTGGCTGAAAATGCATTGTCTTGTAGCAATATGCATGGTGGAGTAAGGAAAATGCAACAATATGGAGAAGAGACTCTAGGATTTATTCCTCGCAATCACTACACAAGAAATCATTGGGCTAGAACTACCAATGAAATGGTAGTGAAAATAGGGAAACATGAAACTCCTTGTGTTGCTTTACTTGACCATGGATCTGAGATAAATGTCATTGAGTGGGGATTGTATGAAAATGGTGCATGGCCTGTGGACACTGATCATGGTTGGCGTATGAGGGCTGCAAATAATTCTTCAGGGGAGCTCTATGCTGTATGTCCTAATGTAAATGTGACAATTGGTGATGTACAGGAAGAGCAACATTTCTTTGTGCAAGATAATTCCTCATATGCAGTGATTTTGGGATAGCCCTATATTACAGAAGTGCATATGGAAAAAAAGGTACTTGATGATGGTTCTGCTTATGCAAGAATCAGAAGCAAAGATGGGAGAAAAGTAGTCCAATTTCTTGCTGTTTGTGTTAATCATCCTAGAAATCGTGATATGCTTCGAGAGTCTCCTTTGGTTCCAAATGCAAGGGAATTCAAAGACCTGGATTTTCATTAAGCACTGCTGTAATGCGGGGCTACAGTAGAGTTGTTCAGAGGGTGTACTTGCCTCTTGATGAAATGAAGCATGCATTTACTATTGGTAATTCTCAGTTTATAGCAAATAGTTTATGTTGGTTTAAGCCTATGGAAGCTATGTGTAGGGATGAATGCATATCTATGAAACATGCTATTAAGAAACTGAGATCATTGGGATTGTTAGCTGAAAATGATAGAATTTCAGGCATCTTTTATGGGCTAAATATTACTGACACTATGGCTGAAAACAGAGTGTTGTCAGTATGTTCTTTGGATATGAATGATATTATAGCATTGTTTGCTCAACAGGAAGGATTACAATGGGCTGAAGCACTTGTGGAGACAAACTATAAGACAGTTTGACAAAAAGGTGAAACCAATTGCTTTGCCACTTCCACCAGAGAGTGAGGTTATGTATGAAAAAGTATCAAGGCAGCCAAGCTTACGGGATCCTAAAGATATAGGTCATCAGTTTACATCTGAAACATTACAGGAATTGAAAGTTGGTGTAGAAGGGCTTCTTTTGCCTGCTGAGAGAAATTGTTTTATGCAGATGTTGGCTAGACATGGGAAGGCATTTGCATTTCAACCAAGTGAAATAGATTGTGTGGAACCAAATGTTGTCTCTCCTATGGTCATATTTACTGTGCCACATGTACCATGGAACTTGAGGCCTATTCCAGTGCCTAAAGCTTACTTGCCAAATCTGATGGATTTGCTAAATGAAAAGATTCGCATGAAAATCTTGGAGCCTTCTTCAGCCCCATACTCAAATCGTTGGTTTACTGTGCCCAAAAAGAATGGGGCTTTAAGATTTATTCAAGACATGCAACCGGTCAATATAAGAAATGTGGGTGCAGGTCCTATGGTTGATGAATTTACAGAGGCTTTTGCAGGCAGAGTGATCTATTCTTTGGGTGATCTTTACTCAGATTATAATCAGTTTCAGCTTGCAATTGAAAGCAGGGATATCACAACCATGAAGACTCCTTTGGGGTTAGTACGGATGTGTACTCTCCCACAAGGTGCAACGAACTTAGTGGCACACATGACAAATGCTATGAATAGGATACTCAGGGATTTTATACCACAATTGACTATGCCCTTCTTGGATGATGTTCCAATCAAAGGGTGTGCAGTGGATGAAAAGAATGAAGAGATGGATGCTCATGGATGCAGACAGTTTGTTGCAGAAAATATTGTGGATTGTGAGAGGATTTTGACATGTCTAGAAGAGGTGCATTTAACCCTTTCTGGACAAAAGTCTGTCTTTGGAGTTGAGGAGGTTTTGATTGTTGGGCATATGTGTGGGCCTTATGGGTGAAGGCCATCACCAGCAAAAATAGATGGGATTGATAGAATGCAAGATGTATGCATGAATGTATCAGAGGTGCGTAGATTCTTGGGTGCATGTGTGTTCTATTTGATATGGATTCCTCACTTTGCACATGTAGCCGATGTTCTTTATCAGCTTCTAAGGAAATGTAAAAAATTTCATTGGGAAAGGAAGCATCAGAAAGCAATGAAGAAATTGAAGCAACTCTTAAAATCTGCTCCTACGTTGAGAAAGGCTGACTATTCACTTGGAAAGCCTATCATTATTATTGTTGATACAAGCCCAATCTGGATTGGATGGGCAATTGGGCAAGATGATGAGGAAGGACAAAGATATGCAATTTTCTTTGATGCTAAAGTATTGACTGAACGACAGAGAAGATATCCATAGGTTAAAAGAGGATTGTGGGGAATTGTAACATCCCTTAAATGTGATAATGAGTATTTTATGGGTGCTCATGTAGTCATTGAAACCGAGGTATTGGGTATGATTACTAGTTGTGCTACTCCGGATATTGCTATGCTCCGATGAATTGCATACATCAAATCTTTGAACCCTGAATTTCAGCATATTGCAGGAAGAGATAACCCAATGGCAGACATGTTATCTCGAGCACACTATGAGAATGAAGATGGGATGATGGATGAGGAGGAAGAAGATGACTTTCTTATGGTTGAAAATGATGTTGCAAGAGTGAATTTAGCAATGCAAGGTGTTGCTATAGCATTAACAGAAGCTTGGACAACAAAGAGAAGACACTTTAGATGTTTTGCATCTTGTGTAGAAGTGTTTCTGGAAGACAAATATGCAAGAGAGTGGCTGAGAATTGGTCAATATCTCAGTACATTAACAAAGAGAGATGAATGGTTAGATGAGGAGTTTAAGAAGATCAAGAGGAAAGCCTATGGATTTTTCTTAAAAGATGGATACTTATGGAAACATGCTAAAAAGAAACAGGGTATGCCATTGCGAGTTTTGGGTGATAGAGCTTCACAAGTAAAAGTAATGCAAGAATTTCATGAAAGCTTATGGGCTGGTCATAGAGGTGTTTGGGGTACTTTTACAAAGATCAAAGAAAGATATTGGTGGCAGGGTATGTATAAGGATGTTTCTCACTTTGTGGAAACATGTACAACATGTCAAATGTATTCAACTGTGAGACATCGGGATGGATTGCAACCCACATATCCATTGTCTCTTCATTTTAAGTGGGTGGTAGATTTGGTCACAATGCCTATAGGTATTTGGAAAATAAGGTATCTTGTGCTTGCTCGTGAAGACTTGACTAATCAAGTGGAAGGGAGAGCTCTGCGTACTAAGACGACAAATACCGTATGTACTTTTCTCTTAGGACCCAATAATGCCAACATGCATATGAGGAATTGAAGAAGGCTCTAACCACTGCACCAATCTTAAGGGCCCTAGACTGGAATGTAACCTTTCATATTCATATTGACACCTCAAAATTTGTAGTTGTTGTGTTGTGCTAGGGTGACTGCAATCTAGACTATCCATTGAGTTTCACTAGCAGACAACTCACAAATATAGAAATGAATTACTCCACAACCAGACAAGAGGGGTTAGCCATGGTGTTTTCCATAAAGAAATTTTGGCATTATCTTCTGCCTACGCCCTTTATTTTCTTCATTGACATCAAGCCTTGCTGTATCTAGTAAACAAACCCTGCACTACAGGATGTATAGCTTGATGGTTACTTCTGCTTCTTGAATTTAAATTCTCCATCATCGTACACAAGGTAAAACAACACTACATGGCTGATCATATGTCTTGCATACCCACGGGAGAAGCAGCTAAGACAGGGCATTGGAGACAAATTTCCCGACACATCTATTCACCCTATCTAGCAAAAGAGATCTGTTTAGAGCCAACTTGATGCCATACTGGGCAGACGACATAGTCCAACTGCTAGAGCACGGACTATCTAACTGACCAATAGAAAAGGCTCTTGACTGAGGCGACTCATTCTCAAAATCCAACCCTATCAATTAATAGCATGCCAAATATATCGGCTAGGGCAAGATGGATTGCTACGGAGATGCATGTGTGAGCATGAAATGCACAACGTCCTAGTTGAGGTGCACAACAAAATTGCAAGAGGACACTTCAGTGGAGATACGACAGTTCGTAAGGTGTTGTAGTCTCAACTATGGTGGCCCACACTTTTTTGAGATATGGCACGATTTATGAAACAGTGTGATGAGTGCCAACAGACCAAGGTGCCAAAATGGAGCTAAGTCCCATCATAGCACGACAATCATTTGAGAAATGGGGGATCAACTTCATTGGGCCTATCAGTCTCATAGCTCAATATTCGCAAGCCAAATACATCATCGTTGCCATTGATTATCTCACAAAGTGGGAGAAAGCTTGAGTCACTAGGAAGAATGATGCACCAACCACTGCTAAGTTATTATGGGAGGTGGTAATCTCTCGATTTGGCTACCCCATTGAACTTGTCAGTGATCAAGGCACGCACTTCATCAATGAGGTGATTGCTCATCTCCTATCCACCTTCTTGATTATCCATCGAAAATCCTCACCCCAATTACCTCAGGCAAATGGCCAAGCGGAATTTAAAAATAAGATTTTGGTAAATTTCCTGACCAAGGTAGTCTCTACTTCGCATAGCGACTGGGATAACAAGCTAATGGCAGCCTTGTGGGCCTATTGGATAACCTATAAAATGGCTGTGGGGACAGACCCCCTTCAGGTTGACCTACAGAATAGAGGCAATTCTACACATAGAATTTTTCGTCCCTAGCTTGAGAATCACTATTCAAGAGCGATGGGAGGGAAAGGAAGCATGGATAGAACGTCTAGTTGAGCTAGAACACTTATCGAAAACTCGACTTCTAGCCACCCATGCGCTGATTTGTGAAAAGGCACGACGCAACACACCAAGCAATGAGATTTCAAACCGGGAGACTTAGTACTATTGTACTCAGTCAAGGGACGTAAGCAAAAAATGAAGTTTAGGGGCTTAGGACCTTTCAGAGTTTGCACCATGAGCCAAACCGATAATGTGGAACTTGAAGCCCTAGAAGGTGAGGGCATAGGCTTCTTTAATGGTAGCTGCATAAAGAAGTACTACCCCCCACACATCCACTTCACGAACCCCCAATGCTAGAAGCCCCTATCAATGTATGAGTAGCCACCATTACGTAGATTGAAGCAGAAGATTAGGAAGCAGTAGCTCTATCTTATGTGTGCATGACCATTGCAGCCCAGCAGACACATGCCATTGATGCATTGATCAATGAGGGCACTGACTTTAATGTCTTGACTCACAATCATTGGACTTAAATCATCAATCCATAGTTACAACCCACTAACGTCAAACTCAACCCATTTGCTGGGGGCAGATCATATGGACTTTTGGGAAAGTGCAAAGTTGCAGTCTCTATCGAGTCTGAAAGCTTGCCCACATGATCTCTTATGTGTTGCCAAACACGAAAGATGAAGGTTCAAAAATTGTTGTTGGGACGAACCTTTAAGAAGCAAGTCCATTGTAATGTCAACTACCAATCACAATGCATCCACTTGGCCATCGGCAATGCACGAATTTTCATAGCCTTTACCAAGGGCTGCGCGACTCTGTCACAGTTTGCAAAGCCATCGGTAGAGAAATCCACCATCAAGCCTAAGGAGGGGGGTCATGATTCATCACCACCCACCAAACCTCAACACCAGCAAAAAGCCAACCACAAAGCTAAAACCCTTGAACACTAGCTCAAATGGGTGTCAAAATGTCCAAGACCACTGCCTAGGAGCACCCAACCACGTACTTGCAAGGCTAGGAACCTTCCCTTGAAACCTAGGAGGCCTAGAAGAAACTAGAGGCATCGATGAATGGTCAAGTCACGATGGGTCCCCAAGACCTTATTGCAAGTGCAAGGCTATTACAAGAGTAATACTTGGATTTGGGTACCTAAAGCCAAGACGACCAAGGACACTACTCAAATGCCACCCTCAAGCTGACCACACGAAGCATCAAGATGAATCAAGCATCAATGTCACAAAAGCCTTTGGTTGCAAGGCCCACTACCCTTCCAAAACCTAAACCCATCGAGACTCAACAAGTCCATCGACCCAAACTGCAGCTCACTACTCATAAACCGCCTCAACCTTGCCCTACTAGTATCCCAACTGCCACCCAAGCATCTAATAGTATGCCACCCACTGCACTGGCCATGCCTAGTATGCCAAGGCCTCACCCCTAAAACCACAACTAGAGCTGCACCTATCAATAGCTAAACTGTCAATCCCAACCAAACCAAAGCCACCTACCAGACTTAGACCCTCTTACCAGTGGAGATCCGTTCTAACCTTGGCTGCTGACTTAGCTAAGAATATAGGTGATGACTTGCTTGCTTGCCTTAGACACTTGGATGCCACGTTTACCATGCTGGCTAAAAGCCATGATTAGCTAGACCTAGGTCTTTTGAAAGAGCCCTTAACAAATGAAAGTGTGAATGCTATCTTTCTCATGGGAGGAATCAAAATTTTTGTTTATCAAAGCTACCCAGGTAGCTGAGGAACTCATTGTCATTGAGCTTTCCATTGAACAGGCATGCAAACAATGCATTATCACATCTTATGACAAGAGCAAGGTCCTTGTGTAATAACCCTTGTCACAAATCGCGTGGTGGGGGGATTTGCTCAAGATGCTGCGCCGAACACACACAGAATGCACAAGGAGAAGCTCACTCAAGAGACAAGAAGAGAGATAGAGGCCAAAACGTTTTCTTGCTGGTTTCTTCTTCTTCTTCCACACGCTTTACAATGTACACAAAGTATAGATAACATACAACATAAAGGAAAGTGGCCTATTAAGTCAAACAATACATAACCGACTACACTAGTCGACTGGTGCTATAACTATGCCAGCTGTAAATAGGTGTAACAACCTGAATATAATAAGTAATGAGTCAGTGGCTATGTGAGAGTCATAATGACCACCGACGTGCTAAGTGTACACGTGTGGATCCATCTAACCAGGCAGTCCACCATTAATGTCCGCATGTGTTGAGCTTGTCATCTCAACACTCCCCCTCAAGCTCAACTGCATCTCTGCAACTCCAAGTAAGCTTCAAAACTTTTGAAGATTCTATGTACCCAATGCCTTCGTGAAGATGTCAGCTATCTAATCCTGTGTGCTGACATACACCAAGTCAATCTCACCTACTAGTACCTTCTCTCTCACAAAGTGGTAGTGTACCTCAATATGTTTTGTCACAATAAATGACAACTGGACCTTCCACTTGCACATCTAAATCAGCCAATAACTTTTGCAGCCATACTACCTCATATGCTGCAACAGTAGCACCTCTATACTCAGCCTCTGTACTCGACAAAGCAACTGTAGATTGCTTTTTGCTGCTCCAAGCAACTGCTGCACTACCAAGAGAGAACATGTATCTACTGGTAGATCTTCTATCAGACATACTACCAGCCCAATCTGCATCTGTGTATCCAAACACATGTACATCTGTATCTGCCTCATAGAAAAGTCCATAATGTAATGTGGACTTCACATATCTCAATATGCGTTTGACTGCATCCAAATGTGGCTTTCTAGGTACTTGCATAAACTGACTCACAAAACCAACAGCGTAGCTCAAGTCTGGCCTTGTAATGGTCATGTAAATCAAGCTCCCCACTATCCTCCTGAATATAGTAGGGTCTTTTATCTCATCCCCAACATCAGCACACAACTTTACATTTTGCTCCAACAGGACTGAAAGTGGTTTGCATATTGTCATACCATACTTGGACAACATATCCAAGCCATACTGTCTTTGGAACAGCCATATACCATCATCACATCTGATCACCTCAATGCCAAGGAAGTACCTTAGCTCACCTAAATCCTTCATCTCAAACTTCTTCTTCAAAAAGTCCTTGACTTTAGCAATCCCACTATCACTATCACATGTAATAATCAAGTCATCCACATAGATGACTATGATGACCAAACCTACATCTCTCTTTCTCACATAAAGTGAGTGATCAGCATCAGAAACATAAAAGCCAATATTGACAAGATACTCTCTAATCTTGTCAGACCATGCTCTAGGTGCTTGCTTAAGCCCATAGAGTGCCTTCTTCAACCTGCACACATACATGGGATGCTCTAAATCTTCATAACCTACTGGCTGATCCATATACACTTCTTCCTGCAAATCACCATGCAAGAAGGCATTCTTCACGTCCATTTGCTACAACCTCCAACCTTTGGCTGCTGCCAAAGCAATCACACATCCGATAGTTGCCATCCTAGCAACTGGACTGAAGATTTCTTCATAATCTATGCCATATGTTTGGGCATATCCTTTTGCAACCAGCCTAGCTTTGTACCTACTAATAGAACCATCTGCATTGTGCTTAATCTTATAAACCCACTTACATCCAATAGCTTTCTTGCCCTTTGGCAATGATACTAGATCCCAAGTCTTATTGGCCTCTAATGCATCCATCTCCTCATCCATTGTTGCATCCCAATGAGCATGACCAACAGCCTCCTCATCAAAACATGTGGGCTCAACATCCTCAATCACTTTCACCATATAAGCATAATGGTGAGCTGCATAACCTTCAAAACCAAATTTGTTAACAGAGTATCTCACCCTGCTAGACTTGCATACCACTGGATCACTCAATGGAGTCTTTGCATTCACGCATGCTCTCTGCACACCTGGAGTCCTCAATGAAGGAATGCCAACCTCATCATCCAAGCTCTCTGAGCCACTGGAGTCTCCATCAAGAACTGCATCAATGCCATCTTAGGTTTACCTATAGTGCTACTAGATGCACTTGAAGATGTAGGGATACTCCTTAGTCTCCCAAACCAAGGACTGCCAGATGATGTCTCTAGTCCACTAAGAGTCCGTGATTCTTTCTTTTCAACCTGCACATGAGTGTCATGATCATCATCATCATCCAATGCATCACCACTAGATGCATACCACAACTGCTCATTTCATCAAAGATGACATCCCTGCTTACTCTAAACTAACATGTGACAGGATTATAACAACGATACCATTTTTGCTCTAAAGAGTATCTAAGAAAGACACACTTTTCAGCCTTTGGATCCAGTTTCTTCTGCAACTCATCTGGCACATGAACATATGCAATACAACCAAACACTTTCAAGTGTGAGACATCAGGCTTCTTACCTGTAAAACATTCTTTGGGGGTCATACCATGAACTGCAGCTGTGGGAGTTTTGTTCATATTATAACCAGCAGTATGAACAGTCTCAGACCAAAAATGCTTAGGCATATTCTTTTCAGCCATCAAGGCGCGTGCAACTTCTGCAATATGCATGTTTTTCCTTTCTGCAACCCCATTTTGCTGTGGAGTATACCTGCATGTGAACTGTCTCTTTATCCCATGAGACCTCAGAAAATCATTGAACTCATTCGAGAGATACTCTCCCCCTCCATCTGACCTCAAGCACTTTACTTTCAAGCATGTTTCTCTTTCAACTGCAGCCTTGAAAGTTCTAAAGTGCTCAAACGCTTCACTCTTTTCCTTCATAAAATATACCCACAGCTTTCTAGAATACTCATCAATGAATCTGACAAAGTATGAACTGCCTGCAAGAGATACATTTTGTGTAGGCCCCCAAATATCTGTATGCACAACATCAAGGATATTTCTGCTTACATCTCTGTCATGTGAAAAGAGTTGTCTTGCCTGCTTATCAAACTGACATGCTTCACATACCTTATGAAATTTTGCACTTCTAAATGTAGGAAAACCTATAACCAACCCTTTGGACTGCATTAATTTCATCCTTTGTACATTTGCATGTCCAATGCGTTTGTGCCAAATTTCAATATCTGCAACAACCTCTTTTCCTTTAGCATACATAGCAGCATTCATAGTAGGAAATCTAGCATCCAGAGTAAACATACGTCCAACTCGACTTCCCTTTGCAACCAACCTGCACTTGTCATTGAAGTCTTCTACAAAGCAACCCTTTGCATTAAATCTGACTTGCAGCCCTTGCTCTACCATCTGACCGACTGACACCAAGTTCTTTGTAATAGATGGCACATGTAATACATCTGAAAGACTCTTTGTCTTACCATCGTGCAAGGACAAGGGAACTTTTCCAATGTGTGAAATTGGGTGGCATGAATCATCACCCGTCTGCACATAACCTATATTTTGCAAATCCTACATCTCTCCAAACCATTCTGCATTGCTGGTCATATGATTGGATGCACCTGAATCAACATACCAAACATCATCATGTGTTCCCTTTCCTGTAACAGACATTCAGCATATGCTGCATAACAAACAGACATTCATTTTTGTCTTCATTCTGTCGTGAAGATGATGCATAGTTTCCTTGCTGCAACTTACCACTGCGAATATCATCTTTCTTAGCATAACATTGGGCTGCAATATGACCTATTTTTCCACAGTATAGTGATACAAAATACCAGAGTTGTTAGAACCTCTATTCTGCTATTCACCTCTTTCTCTAAAGCTCCCTCTACCTCTAAAGTTACCACAACCTCCTGAAACCTGCATATCGCCAAATTGCTGATTCAATCTGTTTTGTTGGTTGTCACTACCACGCCCTGTACCATGGCCTCTTGAAGAGGACCTGCCACGTCCCCTTCCTGAACTGGAGTAGAAAGCTTGGACCTGTTTACCACTTTTTTCAGATGTCTCACTCTGCATGTTGATCTCTTCAGTGATCATAAGGGAGACCAACTCATCGAAATCTAGAAACGTTCCCATGCCCTATCTCTTGTAAGGAGTGCTTCTTCCATAATAGTCCATGCACGCATCTATTGAAGAAGACCTGAGCTAAAAAATGGCTCTAAGGTGAAAGATAGTTCAAGAGATTGCTAATATTGCATCAAATGATGGAGCTAAATGTTAGGGAACCGAACAGTTAGTAACGAGGTGCATTCAATTAATTTTACTCTAATAGAAATCATCTTAAAGGAACAATATACGTAGATCGATTACGTTTAGTAGGAAAAAAATTATTCATGCTAAAATTCATGATGATAAGCCACCAATTATATTGCATTAAAAACCATGTTGGAGGTTGTACTTATATTCACTTTATCAAAAATTATGGATTTTATTGCACTAAAAGTATGTTATAGAATGTAACAATTTGCATAATAGACTTCGCATTGGTGCACAAAAAAATTAGGAAATTTTGTATTGGTTTCTATTATTGAAGCATTAAATTTTATGCACTAGCATTGGCATGCAAGAAAGATAAAAGGAATAGATAGATGTTTGCACTCGAGTGAGTAGAAAAATGATACAAACTATCAGGGATTGACGTTTTACATCAAAGATATCATGAAGGAGACTTGAATCTAGGAAAGTTGTGTCGTAGGATTGCAAGGCAGGATCCTGAGTATCTTAGTTAATAAAGAAATATTTACATCCATTTTTTTTGCAAGAAATAAATGCATCTATGAAAAGCAGTAAATTCTTGCTTCATTCCATGGGCAAAGAGTTAAGTTCTTCTTCACTTGCAGAGGTAGTGTATTCAATTTATGTTTCACTTGCACAGAGGAAGGAATTGAAGGAGATAAAAGTGTTTTTGTTTTTTTTTCACAAAACTGCGTTTACACCCCATGATTGCAATGTGCATGAATTAGGATACTTGCGTTCATTGAAGCATAAAAAAATGTATCTACAATAATGAATACTTGAAAGACATACAAGCTCCGATCTGCTTGAGGTAATGACGTGGATAATTAGACTATTTAAAATTATCCAAGTAAGAAGGTCAACTCACTTAGGTTATCCCAAGGATTCCCAATCAATAGGTAAACCTTAGAGCAAAATTTGTGACCAAACTATCAGGACGATGGAAACACTGACCCATGAGAGCACTAATTTCTCTCTCCACACCCATTGGCGAGAGCATAATTGCCCACAAACATGCAACTATCCATAGTAAACTAGGCTTTTCTATTGTGGAAAAATAATACCCCATGATAGAGGTGGACATCCAAACTACGGAAGAGTTAATATTATCGTACATGAGGTATTTGACAATGATTTTTGCAAGGGAATCAAAGGAGCAAGATAATGAGAATAGGAGGGACCCTAAATAGAGCCTAGAGTGATGTAGGATGACTTAATTCGACATACTCAAAAATTCTAGTCCTAGAGGATTGGGTAGGGGTTTGTGGGGATAATAACTTGGATGGTAGCACCTACTTGCAATCCCTATTGCAAGGATAATCAAGGGATGAAGTGTAGATTACTCATCTAGGAGTAAGAGGTCTCATACCTAGAACACCTTTGTCACGCAAGAGCATTTTGTGAAAGGATTGTTAGACCAAAGCTCTCATAAGAAACTTGTATAATGAATCAGGTTAGATTCCTGGAGGGTTCCCCAAGCCACCCCTAACTTGCCGCCAACCCTATCCAAGAGGGTTCTAAATAGTTGTGACTGGAATGTGGACCAAACCTGTCATGAGAGGTCTCTCCGTGGATTAGTTTGATCATAGGAGGATGCTTGGATGCCAGTGGGGCTCTGGCTATAAATTCCCTACCTCTGGTTCCTACTCAAATGGTTTGCGTGAGTCGAGATGGATTCTTAAGGCCCTGTTACTAGTGCAAGGGTGAAAACTTGGAGGATAATAATACACATCCTTATGGATTGCGGGAATCATCCTATGGATGGGATTTGTATCTCAATTGAAATTATAATATAGAGCTTACTTTTCAAGAAATTTGCATGAATCGTTGTCATGTCAGTGCATAAATTATGTAAAGGAATATGTGACTAGTGGGTTAATTAAGAAAGTTACTTGAATGTGTTGCCACTAATGTGCCATTAGCTAAGTAGAAAACTAAAGCTTTCAAGGGAAGCAGGTGGACAGAACCTCGATGGGCGCATCCTAAGGCAGGGTGGTCCCAGAGAACTAGGATGCTTCTCAACATTCAAACCACGATGACGTATTGACCGTAGATAATGTAGGATAGAACACTAGCTCATATCGTTTTAGGGGACCGGAATGGGACTTTACCCTACAAGTAGAGAGATCGAGCAATGTAACCCTCTCATTTCCCATTCTTTTTTGAACCAAGTGTGAGATGCTTTGTGCAAAGTAGATTCAATGCTAGAAGGCTATAGCATGACTTGACCATTAGAAACCCAGAAGATTTAGGTAAGAGGGTTGACTGATATGCTTCATTACAAAGTAGACTTGGGATTCGCTATCCGAAAAACTCTGACATTTTGTGGGAATGCTAGGCAGCGACTTTTAGATCAGACTCCCAATGGACTACTAAAATGTGTCGTGAAGAACCAGGCACATTATAGTTGGTATCAGAGCAAACTAACAAATAGCACAATCAAGATAAGAATAAATCAAGAAGAGTGAAGTGATGTTTTCACTAGAAAACATTTTTCTTTTACTCACTTCCGGATTGTTGTTGCTTTCAGACCCACGAGGCATGGAGCAGGTTCCTCATATTTCATATCATGTTTAGGACTGCTATGAATTCTTTAAGTTATTGCAGAAGAACTAACATGATGGGGATCCTGGATCACCTCTACAACCCTTCACCACTGTGTGTGGGTGCTGGACTTGGAGTATAGGCTACCGCTATATAGATGCTAGCCGATTTTCCTATCTTCAAAACAATCTGAAGAGGCTAAAGTGGTTGGAGGACTTGAAGATTATCAAGTTATTTATCTTCCATGAGGCATGTATGAACTCGATCCTACACATCGGATGCCGACAAGTAGAACAGACTTGCTACATCTATGAGGAGGTGGTCAAAGTCTTGCCAGCAACAACAGAAAGAATTAAAGTAATGGGTTGAAATGAACATCATGGCTATCAAAAATGGGGATTTCCTAAACTTCCCATGACTTGCTGCTTCTTGAGAATCCATTCCCCAAACCCATATTACTACTCTATCCATGTATTTGAATCCAATAAGGAATTATTAACTTGGTGTTGATGTATCCCTTGAAAGAAAAATCATCCCAACCTATCTCTATCTATCCCTAAATAATTGTACTTGAGGCTCATGGCTCTTTATGGATAAATGCGAATTTTAAGATTATCTGTCTTGTTGCACAACATTAATGAAAAATAATCTGTGCATTGAGATAATGAAGAGATGTGCAAAGGCAATCTTGACCCGAAAGTTTAACAGATACAACCCCAAACACAAAATTAGAATCTTGTTCCTATGACACAGTCACAAGAGAAGAAGTTTCTTCTCAAACAAATCAAACCACCAAAATTTGATGGGAAAGGGAAGATTGTTTAAGCCAATGTCGAAGTATGGATTGAGTCCATGGAGGATTACTTCAGTGCAGCAAGAATAGCACCTGCAAACCAAGCTATGATTGCCAAGCTTAAACTCACCGATGAAGATAGGCTCTAGTGGAAGGAATGGTGTAAAGATCAAGCAGTCATGAAAAGCACAGTAACTTTGGTTAAGCTAAGAGAAGCAGTACAAGGAAGGCTCATGCATATAGAACTTAGAAGATGAATAAGTTCTTTAAGTTGAAATAGTTGGCATGTCTCTAGAGGCATAGTACTCAAAAGTTGTCTCCTTGTTAAAATACGCCCCAACAATGAGTATTTCCCAACAATTCTCTAAGTTATGTGATGGGCTAAATCCACCAATGAACACTCAATTGGAATCAATGAGTCCTTCGGATTTATAGGATGCATTGATAAGATTCAGACCCATTGCCCAAGAAGTCCAACCAAAGCCCGAGAATGATAGACCCTAGTCTCACAAAGACCATAATCTAGGGATGATGAAGGCTCATTTTAAAAGGGCGCAAGGATAGAGTCAAGGCCAACGGAAGAAGCCAAGGGGGCAAATGCAATTAGTGACTTTGTCCCCACTCAAAGAAAAGACCAAAGTCTATGATGTTTTTACTACAAGGAACCTGGGTACTTCAAAAGAGAATGTCCCAAACTTGGCGAAGATCATCCTCAAGGAAAATTCAGTGGCCAAGCTAGGGCTACCCATGGCCACGATCGTGCAGCAATCGGAAGGGAAAAAAATTCCAATATCACCATTAAGGAAATCGGTGAAGAAGAAGACCCATCCATGGAAGCTGAGATTGAGAGGGCATCAATTCATGTTGCCCTCCATAAAAAGGGACCGAATCACCAATTTTTGGTGATCCAAACTCCATCGGATTACCAAGGTAAGAAATTCAAAACCCTGATTGACTGTGGTAGTACTCATTCCTTCATTTCACCCACTTGTGCAAGAAGGTTAGGAATAGCCATTGTAGGTGCACCTACTTTGCTTGTCGAACTAGCAAATGGACGAGAAATTACTTGCACTAGACAAACTGCTAAGGTGGAATTTTTACTCGAAAAAGAGCCCACATCTGTTAAGTTTAGGGTAATGAATCTAGGAGTCCATGAGTGCCTACTCGGGATGGATTGGCTAGTCCCGAATGATGCTCACATCCATTGTGGGAAGGGCCAAGTTTCCTTTATGAATCCTAAAGGTGAGTTAGTTACAACTCAAGGAGAAGTGGGTTAAACAAAAATCCAACTAGCCAAGGCAACGTGAATAGCTCAAGGAATAAGGAAAGGATTACCCGTCTATCTAATCAAGCTAAACGAGTCAGAATAGGTAGAGGACTCCAATGAAGAACCATCATGGTTAAAAGAGTATACGGATGTATTCCCAGAAGAATTGACAGAACTACCACCACCTAGGGAAGTGGATCATGAGATAAGCTGATACCAAGTGCTACATCAGTTGCAAAAAGGCCCTACAAGATGTCCATTCCTAAAGCTATTGAGTTAAAAGAACAACTCAAATAGCTATTGGACTAAGGGTACATATGCCCCAACAGTTCTCCTTGGGGAGCTCTAGTCTTGTTCTAGAAGAAGAAGGATGGTACACTTCGCCTTTGCATCTATTATAGAGACCTAAACCAAGTAACCATAAAAAATAAGTATCCTATCCCAAGGATAGACGAGTTACTTGATCAATTGCAGGGATCAAAAATCTTCTACAAAATTGATTTGAGGTCAAGATACTACTAGATTCATGTCAAGGATGAGGATATTACTAAGATGGCATTCAATACCAAATATGGTCATTTTGAATTCACAGTAATGTCCTTCAGATTGACAATGCCCCTACCACATTTAATAGGCTAATGCATGACATTTTCAGACCATATCTCGATGATTTTGTACTTGTCTTCTTTGATGATGCCTTGGTTTATTCCAAGGAAGAGGGGGATCATGAACCCCAAGTTCTCATCGTCCTTGAGACCATGAGGGCACACAAACTCTATGCTAAGAAGAAAAAGTGTGCCTTCCTCAAGAAATAGATCAAATATCTGGGGTTTATTGAGTTAGAAGAAGGAATCTCTGTAGACCCTACAAAGGCTAAGGATTTCCAAGAGTGGCCTCCTCCACCAATCACTGTCAAAGAAGTGTGTAGTTTTCTTGGACTAACAGGTTGATACAGGATCTTCATTAAGGACTATGCCTTAATTGTAGAACCCCTCAGAAATCTACTAAAAAAGCAGGTTGCCATAGTGTGGACGTCCATCGAAGAATCAAGTTTTCATCAACTCTAGCATAGCCTAGTGATAGCACCAATTCTAAAACTCCCTGACTTGAGCAAGGAATTCGAAGTTGTCACAGATGCTAGCTCACTTGCACTAGGCTATGTACTAATACAAGAATGTCATCCTATAGCATATTCTTCGAGGAAGCTAAAAACCCATGAAAAGAATTATGCTACTCATGACCTGGAGTTGTTAGCAGTTATTCATGCTCTCAAACTTTGGCGACACTATTTGCTTGGCAACAAGCTCTCTTTGGTCACAGACCACAAGAGCCTCAAATGGATCTTCACCCAAGCTAACCTCAATATGAGGCAATGTCATTGGATTGAGGTTTTGCAAGAATATGACTTTGAGATCAAGTATAGACCTGGTAAAGAGAATGTGGTCGCTAATGCCTTAAGTTGCAAGGCATTCCTCAACTCTCTTATTATGAAGGAACCTTTAATGGTGGAATCATTAGCAACTATGGTTTCAATGCCTAGTAACCCTATCCTTGAATTAGCTAAGGAGGAAGCTAGCCATGACCTAGAATATCTAAAGATGATAAATGAGATTTTAGAAAATGAGATTTTAGATATTGCCAGATTATTCATTAAGGAGATATTCAAACTCCATGGGTTGCCCAAAAGGACCATTAGTGACCCTGGCTTCCTCTTTATATCTCACTTATGGAGAGGGATATTTGAGGCCATTAGGACCCAACTCTGCTTCAATACAACCTATCACCCTCAAAGTGATGGCCAAAAGGAGAGAGTCAATCAAGCCATTGAAGATATTCTTGGAGCATATTGCTACCGCGAACCCAAGAAATGGATCCAATATCTACCATTGGTAGAGTTCACCTATAATGTTTTTTTACCAGCAAAGCATTCAAATGACACCTTTTCAAGCATTGTATGGGCATGACTATCATACTCCCCTGAATTTTTCAGATCCTACCTTAAGCATAGAAGCTTCCAAGAAAAATGATAGAGGAAATGGATGAGTAAGTCAAGGCCATTAGACAAGACATTAGAGCTGCCAAGGATAGGCAGAAAGGCTATGCAGATCTAAATAGACAAGAGTGACTCTTCAAAGAAGGAGATATGGTTTTTATTTGTGTACAACCAAAGAAGAGCTCCCTATCATTGGGAGAGTTTAAAAAGCTAAGTCCAAGGTATTGCTTATTGCGGGCCCTACAAGATCATCAAGTGCCTAGGGCCCAATGCCTACAAACTCCAACTCCCCGAGAATGTAAAGGTTCACAATGTATTGTTGAGATGGCAAGCTCAACATGTGCAGACATTGATGATGGACCGCCTGGCTAGATGAGTCCGCACATCTACACTTAGCACGTTGGTGGTCATTATGATACTCACATGGCCACTGACATATCACTTATTATATTTAGTTTGTTACACTTACCTACAACTAGCAAAGATATAACACCAGTGGATTAATGTAGTCGGTTATGCACTGCTTGACTTAGAAGGCCACTTTCCTTTATGTTGTATCTTATCTATACTTTGTGTACATTGTATAGTGCACAAAAGAAGAAGAAGAAACCAGCAAGAAAACGTTTTGGTCTCCATCTCTCTTTTTGTGTTCTTGAGTCAGCTTCCTCTTGTGTATACAGTGTGTGTTTGGCGTAGCAACTCAAGCACATCCCCCCATCACACGATTCTTGACATGGTATCAGAGCCGCGCCACTGAGAGAGGCTGATTTTGAAAGCTGAAGTGAAGGATAAGAAGCAAGGTTCGAGGAAGCAAGCAATGGGTAAAAAGCTCTCCCATTCTTCCACTCTCTCTCTTGGATAGTGCCTGTAGAGGCACCGAAAGTAGGGTCGAGCAAAAATCTCATATTATTGTGAGATTTGGTGTGCGAGCAAATCATTATATATTCTGCAGATAAGCCCTTTGGGACTTACATAGTTATTTTGGGCCTCTGAGGCCGTTTCAGGCCACATTTTAGAGCCGCAAGGTTGCGGACAGTAGTTTCAGGGTACGCTATGATTTCGGTTGTATTGACCGAAAGTGGGTGCACAGGTTACAGATTGCGAATCTGTAATTTTTGAGGTGTTTACAGGAAGCAAATATAAGGTTTATCTGCAAACAGGTTGTAGTAGATTATATGTACTATTGAGCAATCAGTGAAAAAGGTTGCTTGGTGTATTTTTGTGCATGTGTTGTGAAAGATTGCAGAAGACTAGCTTGATGTGTTGTATCCTTGTTTGTGATAATGGCAGACAACAGTGGAAATCCCATTATTGAGAATCTCAACAAGAACAACTACCCTTCATGGAAGTTTCGTGTGGCAAACTTCCCCATTGCAAAGGGCCTTTATGAGTTTGTTTCAGGTGAAGAAAAGGAGCCAGAGCTGGGTATCCCTCCGACTGTAGATGAGTTAAAAGCATGGAAAGAGTGGAATGTGAAAGACAAAAAGGTGATGTACTAGCTATGTGTAAGGACGTACAGGTCTTTGGATACACAGATACAGATTGGGCTAGTAGCATGTCAGACAGAAGATCTACAAGTGGATTCATGTTTTCCCTTGGTAGTGTAGCAGTTACATGGAGTAGCAAAAAGCAACCTACAGTTGCTTTATCGAGTACAGAGGCTGAGTATAGAGGTGCTGCTATGGCAGCATGTGAGGTGGTATGGCTGCAAAAGTTATTAGGTGATTTGGATGTGCAGGGAGATGGTCCAGTTGTCATTCATTATGACAACACGAGCAGCATATAGCTAGCTAGGAATCTAGTGTTCCATGCAAGGAGAAAACACATTGAGGTGCACTACCACTTTGTGAGAGAGAAGGTACTTGCAGGAGAGATTGACTTGGTATATGTCAGCACACAAGATCAGATAGATGACATTTTTACAAAGGCATTGGATGCAGAGAAGCTTCGAAAGTTTCGAAACTTACTTGGAGTTGCAGAGATAGAATTGAGCTTGAGGGGGAGTGTTGAGATGGTAAGCTCAACACATACAGACATTGATGACGGACCGCCTGGCTAGATGAGTTCGCGAGTCTACACTTAGCACGTTGGTGGTCATTATGATACTCACATGGCCACTGACTTATCACTTATTATATTTAGTTTGTTACACCTACATACAGCTGGCAAAGATATAACACCAGTCGATTAGTGTAGTTGGTTATGCACAGTTTGACTTAGAAGACCACTTTCCTTTATGTTGTATCTTATCTATACTTTGTGTACATTGTATAGTGCATGGAAGAAGAAGAAGAAACCAACAAGAAAACGTTTTGGCTTCAATCTCTCTTCTTGTGTTCTTAAGTGAGCTTCCTCTTGTGTATACAGTGTGTGTTTGGCGCAGCAGCTCAAGCACATCCCCCCATCACGCAATTCTTGACATGTATTTCATGTTAGCCTACTAAAGAAATATGTATCCAATCCTAGCCATGTACTCAATGATCAACAAGTTGTAATGCCAAGCCAAGGAGTCCTTGAGCTCTAGCTAGATAGAATCCTAGACATTTGGGAGAAGCAATTGAGTAGAACTCTCAGAGAGTACCTCATCCAGTGGAAGGACTATCGAGAAGATGTCACATAGGATCCCCTCCCCCAAAATAATTAAAATTATTTAAAAATTTTTACTTCCCCCTATCGATGCCGCCAGTGTGGCGAGAGGGAGGGGAAGAAGGAGATGATGGCAGGGAAGCTAGAGATGACGACAACGAGGGTGATGATGAGGATGATGGGGAGGAGGGGCACACGTGTGCCGCCTCCCTTCCCCCCACTATGCCTTCCAACTCAACAATGGCATGGCGGTGATGGTTTTGGCCGCCCAAGTGGAGGGTAAGGAGAGGGGCTCCATCACACTCCCACAACACCCCTCCTCCTCCCTATAAAGGCCCCCTTGGAAGGAATTGACACCCCCTACCAAGCTACATTGAGAAGGAGAGAGAATGTGAGAGAGAGAGGAGAGAGAGTCCCTAAGAGAGAGAGAGAGAAAGAGGGAGAGAGTCTCTGAGAGGGAGAGAGAGAGAGAACTTCTAGAAGTTTTCAACTCCCCTTGAGAGGCGTTCCCATGCCCTGTCTCTTGTAAGGAGCGTTTCTTCCATAATAGTCCACGCGCACATCTATTGAAGAAGGCATGAGCTAAACAATGGCTCCAAAGTGAAAGATGGTTCAAGCGAATGCTAATATTGCATCAAATGATGGAGCTACATGTCAAGGAACAACAACAGCTAGTAACGAGGTGCATTCAATTAATTTTACTCTAGTAGAAATCATCTTAAAGGAACAATATATGCAAATCAATTATGTTAAGTAGGAAAAAAATTATTCATGCTAAAATTCATGATGATAAGCCACCAATTATGTTTCATTAAAAATTATGTTGGAGGCTGTACTTATATTCACCTTAGAAAAAATTATGGATTTTATTGCACTAAAAGCATGTTATAGAATGTAATAATTTGCATAATAGACTTCACATTAGTGCACACAAAAATTAGGAAACTTTGTATTGGTTTCTATTCTTGGAGCATTAAATTTTATGCACTAGCATTGGCATGCAAGAAAGATAAAAGGAATTGATAGATGTTTGCACTCGAGTGAGTAGAAAAATGATACGGACTATCACGGATTGATGTTCTACATCAAAGATATCATGAAGGAGACTTGCACTTAGGAAATTTGCATCGTATGATTGCAAGATAGGATCCTAAGTATCTTAGTTAATAAAGAGATATTTGCATCCTTTTTTTTGCAAGAAATAAATGCATCCATGAAAAGTAGTAAATTCTTGCTTCACTGCATGTGCAAAGAGTTAAGTTCTTCTTCACTTGCATAGGTAGTGTATTCAATTTCCAGTTCAATTGCAGAGAGTAGGGAATTGAAGGAGATAAAAGTGTTTTTCTTTTTTTTCACAAAACTGTGTTTACACCCCATGATTGTAATGTGCGTGAATTAGGATACTTGCATTCACTAAAGCATGAAAAAATGTATCTACAATAATGAATACATGAAAGGCATACAAGCTCCGATCTGCTTGAGGTAATGACACAAGCAATTAGACTATTTAAAATCGTCCAAGTAAGAAGGTCAACTCACTTAGCTATCCCAAGGATTCCCAATCAATAGGTAAACCTTAGAGAAAAATTTGTGACCCAACTATCAGGACGGTGGAAACACTGTCTAAGGATGACCCATGAGAGCAGTGATTTCTCTTTCCACACCCATTGGCGAGAGCATAATTGCCCAGAAACATGCAAGTATCCATAGTAAACTAGGGTTTGCTATCATGGAAAAATAATACCCCATGATAGAGATGGACATCCAAACTACGAAAGAGTTAATATTATCGTACATGAGGTAGTTGACAATGATTTCTGCAAGGGAATCAAAGGAGCGAGATAATGAGAATAAGAGGGACCCTAAATAGAGCCTAGAGTGATCTAGGATGACTTCATTTGATGTACGCGAAAACTCTAATCATAGAGGATTGGGTAGGGTTTTGCGGGGATAATAACATGGATGGTAGCACCTACTTGCAATTCCTATTGCAAGGATAATCAAGGGATGAAGCATAGATTACTCATCTAGGAGTAAGAGGTCTCATACCTAGAACACCTCTGTCAGTCACGCAAGAGATATGGATGATAACATCGAGGATTTCATGCAAATGCATCATGGCTAGTCTCAACAAGGCAAGAAAAAAATCCGATGGTTGAATGCTAAGCATTCAAAAACGAATTCCACCTTTAGCAAATGTTTTGGGCACCAAACCACATTATTGTTTGTACTTGTAAATTTCAAGAGCACTTTGTGAAAGGATTGTTAGACCAAAGCTCTCATAAGAAACCTGTATAATGAATCAAGTTAAATTCCTAGAGGGTGTCAATGCATAAATTACATAAAGAAACATGTGACTAATGGGTTAAGTAAGGAAGCTGCTTGAATCTGTTGCACACTAATGTGTCCTTAGGTAAGGAGAAAACTAAAACGATCAAGGGAAGCAGGTGGACGGGGGCGTCCTAAGGCAAGGTGGTCCCAGAGAACTGTGCGGCTTCTCAACATTCAAACCATGATGACGTATTGACCGTAGTTAATGTAGGATAGAATATTGACTCATATCATTTTAGGGGACTAAAATGGGACTTTACCCTATGGGTAGAGAGGTCGAGTGATGAAACCCTCTCATTTCCCATTCTCTTTGAACCAAGTGTGATATGAGTACGCCTCGGTTTAGCTGATGTGCGCAAAGTAGATTGTTTGAAGATTGTTGATGCTAAAAGGCTGTAGCATGACTTGACCATTAGAAACCCAGAAGATTCAATTCAATCCTAACAGGATTGGCTGATACGCTTCGTGGGATTTGCTATTTGACAAACCTTGTGACATTCCATGGGAATGCTAGGTAGTGACTTTTAGATGACTCGAGATGGACTACTAAAACGTGTCCTGACCCAGGCATGTTACACCTTGATACGGACTAGGAAATTGAGAAGTTGAAGTAGATCGCAGAAGACAACAACTCCTCTTTCTTACACAAATGGTACGCCCTTTGCCTTTAATGCGCACTAGAAGAATGCCAAGTCATGACAAAACACTAAACAGATATGCGCAATCAAAACCGCAGATTATGACCCGATGTATGTAGCTCCAACTTCCTACAGGGTGTTGACCTCCATTCGTAAAATCCATCCCTTGAAGACCAAATCAGAGGGCCCCCATATTTAGATCAAATGCTCACTGAGGAGGAGTTACACATCTCCAGTCGAATCGACTCTGGTGACTTCGTCACAAATTTTCTCACCTACATCACTCAAGTAGGCATTCATCCTTGTGACATGGATCGCTATGCTAATCTAGAATACAATCTGAACTTCTATGATTGGCTTATGCAAAAGTAAAACACTACAAGCAAGTGCTAAACGCCCTTGAACTCTCAAACCTTAATCCTAGGAAGGATTCTTTTTCTTTCCACAGGGGGATGAGGTAAGGTGGAAATAAGAATAAAACTCAAAAGCAAAGGAAAACAAATCAAAACCAATTCATGATTAAGAAAAAGGGTTATAAAATTTGGGATGTATGGACTACTTGACAGAGAAGTTTCATCCTATAATTAAGCATTTCAATTCCAAAAGCATGTGATCTTTTTCCTCTGTAAATAATTGTATTGAAAAGCACGAATGGTGAACATGGCTTCATGACACGCACCCAGCATTACATGCCAAGAGAAAGCTAGCAAGTTTCTGTTTTCAAAAGAAGAGCATACAAAATATGGCCTTGATGTGGAAACAAGGACCTTCAACCAATTCAAGTCTAGGCATGTCTTGAACTTGAAGGATGTTGCCATGGAGGAATGAGCAGTGAAGTATATTGTTGAACAATGCCATTTGCAAAAGTACATGAAAGTAGTTAGCCAAGCCATCACCTATGAGAAGTGCGCAAAATTTCTCTAGACCTTTGGTAGAAACCACGACACTATGACAATGTGGGAAAGAAAAGAAACCCACCAAGTCTAGACCAAGTTAACCCTAGAGTTGGTGGAGAAAGCATTGGGCCTAGCCAATAAGGTGGAAAGGCAGCTGAAGAGACATGTGTACATGCCATGTTAGGAATGGACAAGCTGGTGGTTGACACAAATGATGGCATCATCTTGGTAGACATCCCCGACCTCGAAATCTAGCTCCAGGCCAAAATGATGCACACACTATTCTCTAGCCATCGGTATAACTCAATAATGAGCTGTATCAACGTGCCTATGCTGGAGAGCATTGCAACAGGATCCCTTGATGAAGTGAACCTGAATGGCTTCGTGTGGAAAACCATTGAGTCTTTAGCAAAACCACTAGCAACAGGAGGGAGACTAGTAGGAAGAGAGTCCCCTGCTACCAAGGAAAGAAGAAAAGCGTCATCCTCAAAGGCCTCTACCATCAGATTCGATGGGGTTTAGACAACCATCATAAGATAGGCACTAGGGAAAGCACAAGATGATGAGGTAGTCTCGGTGAGATAGCAGACATACAATGAAGATAAGTCACCCCTCATAGCATAAATTGCCTAAGGCATCTCCATCAGTCATGCTAAAGACAAGTATATAGACATCTTAACATGGCCAACTCTTCGGGACAATATTTTAACAACTCTTTGAATTTCCACCCTCATGGCTTCGACACATAGAATGTTTAAGCTCCATCCACTGTAGTACTTATGTTAGGTTTGACCTTGCTATCATTCATGTCTGATGCAGCTATGCAGCTACACTAGTACACCGACTGAATGTCGACTTAGTGCAAAGAGCTTGCATAGTTGGATAATGAGCCCCCCTAGCTAGCTGATGCTACTAATAGGTCATCTAGTAGTTGGTCAAAATCATTCTTATTGATATTCTACTTCAGATCATGCATTTATCCTCATATCAGAGGGGTGATGGTGGCCTTTGTAGGGGGAAAGAGCCACAACAATCACAATGATGGATATAACAAGGCGATGCCATCAGGTCGTCAAAGAGGTGGCAAGGATGGTTGTTCTAGCCAAGTGGCTATGGTTGGGGAAGAGGAAGATGATGGGGTCATTGTGAAGGGGAAGACAAAGAAGGGGGATGTGAGCAACAGTAGCCTTCGGTGAAAGTATAGTGGATTTGAGCTTGCATCTTTCTTTTTTGGCCCATGCAAGGCGGTAATCAGAGGCCACAACCTATTGTTGCAGCCTTGAATCTACCGATGTAGGCCCTCTACTTCTTGCATAGACTACTCTTTTTTATCTTGTAACTTTTCTAGATAAAGCTGCCTTCTCATGTGGTTCTCATACCTTGGGCTATAGTGGAAATCACCCTCCATGCAGATCTAAGGGTATCCTCCTTTTCACTTAGCTTTACACCAATCCCTTCTTTTCTCCCCTACACCCATGAAAGCTAGTCATGATGAAATGACATGCTTTCATGCTTACCAAAAGCATGCTTTCTTTTCTCTCTTTTTTATCCACGATTGTCACCCTTAGCTTTACATCCTTCTTCATACACAAGGTTTTACTTTCAAGCATGCTAATTAAACTCTTAATGTATTAACTTTCAAAGGTCAATTCTTCTTGCACTCTCCTCCACATATGCTGAGAACATTGTACTCCAAGACACAACATCATGCCCACTAGGCAAGTTATTAAAGATGTACTTTACATCCACAATGCTTCTGCGCTTCCCACACAATGTCACAAAGGCATTAGACATGAAGACATCTAAAATGAGCTTCTTCTCAAATGTCAGCATAGAAGCAACAACCTAGAGCCATAGAAATCTTTTGAGCATCTTGTGCAACTTCTAACATGATTTCTTCTTTTTCTGCAATGTTGGGCTTCCACACCCAAATATGGCAACCTTGGGCACCCTCTTATTATTTCAAGAGGTTGAGCACGTGATGCTTTCATGATGCATTGGGCTAACTCTCACCTAGCCTCCTACATGTGGCAAGAAATCCTACCTTTGTAGTGAGCCCCCTAGGCCTTCCCTCAAGCATGAAGGTAGCACTAGTTGACTCTATGATTCAAGTAAGTCCCCCACTTCCTTCCTCACCCCTTGTGGCCCTTCACATGCAAGATGAGTGCATGAGACTAGGCATGAGAGAGCATCCATGGGAAGGGAAGGAGGCTTCACCCTTGGTCCCTCACTCTCCCTCACTCCCTCTTCGCACAGACACACACACACACACACACTCTCTCTCTCTCTCTCTCTCTCTCTCTCTCTCTCTCTCTCTCTCTCTCTCTCTCTCTCTCTCTCTCTCTCTCTCTCTCTCTCTCTCTCTCTCTCTCTCTCTCTCTCTCTCTCTCTCTCTCTCTCTCTCTCTCTCTCTCTCTCTCTCTCTCTCTCTCTCTCTCTCTCTCTCTCTCTCTCTCCCCTTTTTAGCTCACAAAAGGCAAGGTAGAATAAGAAGTTGGCACACACAAGAATAGCCTCTTCTATTCATTTTCATCCCTTTTATACAAATTTTTGGGGTTTGGGTTTCCCCTTTTCCCTTGGGCACCCTACCCATCCTTCTCATTCTTGCACACATTAAACCATATTCATAAGTCACATTCATGTGTACAACTTGCAAGGGAGGGAACCCGGCTCTTAGGGTAGTGTCACAAAGCCAAAATAAATTATTACAAATTCCAAAAACCTTCCAGCATCCTTAAATCTTCTAATGTCTTTAAAATTCTTCAAGAGTCTTCAAAAATTCAGTTAACATTTTTCCCCCTTCTAGAGGAGTGCCAATCCCATGGCACTCTCACTTGGATTTTTTTCTTTTTATTTTTAAAAAATAAATAAATAGATTAAGTGCATGTACTTTTCTTTACTCAGGGATTAGCCTAAGTGAGTAGAGTAGGTATCCTCTTGCTACTAACTAGATACTCCTTCCATGATACACAAAGAGATAGGTCTGATTCTGCATAGAAGAGGCACATGCAAATAGTAAATCTAATGTCCACCATGTCACCTAGGAGCTCAATGTAGTAGGGAGGTAGCAGTAGGGCCCTCATGTGAAGCCATATCATAGCCACTCTATCAATACCTGCAATCATGTCAAAGAACAATGGAAGAAGCCTCTCCTCATAGGGTGTAATGGGTTGTTTTAGCAATACAATGAGGAGGCAGAGGTAATTGTAGGTACTGATGAAGGATGAATCTAGGAAATTGGTGAAGTTTTTGACAAAGTGGCTGAAGGAGGTTATGAGGTCATTGGGCTGGGAGAGATAGGTCTTCTTAGCATATGTGGCCCTAATGTTGGGAATCTTAAGGAAATTGTACCTACCATGTTCTTGTTCATTAAATTTCTTGCTATGTTGACGCGAATAAGGACATTGAAGTGGGTTCATGCAGGCATGATCACTAGCATAAATGAAGGCTTCCTAAGCCATCTAATCATTTTCCATGATGGGATACCTCCACTCTAGTTGTCTTGGCCAAGCTTCTTGTGGCTTCATGTCAAGATAGTGGCTTTTGATTTAGATGGGTGACAAGATTCTCTAAACACATCCATATCCACCTGTGCTGCCCACTTTTTTGCTATGCTAGTGAACGGCTGCTTGAATGAGAATTCTTACAATTTGTGGTGGCAGTGGCTCCCTAAACTTGACTTATTCACTTATTTTGAAATCGAATATTACTGATTCCAGTTGGTATTTCTATAGTACCATCTCAAGATCCTCTTACTCTTCTTCTTCTGTTAGTTCAGGTGGAGGAGGTTGATCTTCCACTCTTTTGGATTGTGCTATCAATTCCTCAATCATGGCTTCATAGGATCCTCTCTACTTGAGGGTCTCATTTGTAGCTTCCTAGGGGGGATCATCTAAGTCAAAGTCCTTCAAATCTAGCAATTCTCTTGGTGGAGTCATTACTAAGAGTAGTTCTAGGGTCACCAGAGATGGAGGGGGGAGGTCCTCTTGTATGAGGCCTATGGCACATAAATCTTGTTCTTCATAGCCTTTCTGCCAGAGCTGGTGTATGAGATATTTTTGAGTGGGCCTAGTTGTTGAGATATCGAGCTCCACTCGTGATACGCCAGGGTGACCGTTGTGTATTTATGTCACCGACTTGTCAGTTGCAGACGCGGTTGGTACACCGCCCATGAATAATAGCTACATGATAGCTATCCTTATCTACTCTAGTTCGTGGCTCAGTTAGTATGCCACCTTAGTTAGTTGAGTTTGGTTTGAGACCCATATTTAGGGTTCTTCTATTTTCTTTGTAAGAGAGTTCTTTTGGCTTACACAACTAAGAAGAGGAAAACTGTTTTTCAGCCTCCACCCTTGTGTGTCTTCCCCCATTGTGCAAGCAAGAAAGCTTCAAGCGAGACTCCTTCCTTCTCTCCCACAATCTTGACATGGTATCAGAGCCTTGTTCATGGTAAGGAGCTCAAGAAAGCAAGCCAAGCTCGCGGTGGTCTGGTAAGAGGAGCAGTGTTGCTTTCATTTTCTGTTTTGGGAGCAGATCTCTGCAGGTAGCACAGCCGGAAATTGCAGGAGTGCATTGTCTCAGGTTGAGACGCCCTTCGCGGTGAAGCAAGAGGGCAGTATATGCTGCGGGAGAGGCCTTTAGCCCTCGGCGACCTTGTTTTTTTGATTTGAGGCCATTTCGGGGCCTGTTTTGCAGACGGAAGTTTTCTGCACGCACTCAGGAAAAGCCTCAGTTTTATGCTGTGCAGCCACTGTTCTACAGGTCGGTGAAAAGTTACTGTAGAAATTGCATCGTATGCTTGTGCGCAGAGACATTGGGAGTTTCAGAATCATCCGTGGTTCCTGTTTATGCAAAATCGTCACTAGGAAGTGACTGTGTGGTCAAATACCACTTTCGCCAGTTTTGCAGATTTGCCCTTGTGAGGGTGAAGCTGTGTTTTTTGCAGTGACAGAATTTCTTGCAGTATTCTGTAATGGCGTCTGATTCTCTTTCACAGATTGTCACTGAAAAGCTTGACAAGAACAACTTCCAGGCATGGAAGTTTAGAATGACGAATTTCCTTATGGGAAAAGGATATTGGGAATTTGTTGCAGGAAATGAAGAAGAACCAGTTCTTCCTGATGTTCCCAATCAACAACAAATGCAGGCATTTAAAACATGGCATGAGAGAGCCAGGAAAGTTATGTATTGGCTGTCTATCAGTATTTCAGACTCTATGATTGTGCATATTCAGGATGCAAGTACGCCAAAGGAGGCATGGGATACTTTGTCAAAAATGTATAGCACAAATACGCAAGCCAGGAAAATGCAGCTCAAGCAAGAGTTGCACAATGTGCAAAGAGAAAATATGAGCATCAACGACTACCACATGAAGGTGAAGAAGATTGCAGATGCACTTGCTTCCATTGGGTCGCCAGTGGAAGATGATGATTTAGTTTCCGTGACCTTGAATGGTCTAGGAAAGGATTATGCACAGTTTCGGACATCCATTTCAGTTCGTGAAAGATTTCCTGATTTTGAGGAGTTGATTGCTCTTCTAATTTCTGAGGAGCAGAGAAATGGTGGTGCATCTTCTTCAGGAGGAACTTCAAAAGAAGCTGTCTTCTACTCAAATGCTGGAAGAGGTAGAGGCAGAGGTAGAGGAGGCCGATTTGGAGGCCGTGGCAGAAATCAGAATATGCAGCAAACTCAAGAAAACCAGTCCTATGGAGGAGGACGTGGTAACTCTAGAGGCAGGGGGAGCCAAAGAGGTCGTGGTGGATGGCAAAGAGGTCAAAATGCAAACAGTAATGTTGAATGCTACTATTGTGGTAAAATGGGTCATATGGCTAAAGACTGCTATAAAAAGCAGAATGACATCATGAATGGAAAACTGCAACAAGGGAATTATGCATCTTCTAACAGACAGGGTGATGACAGAAATGAGCATTTGTTCATGGTGCAGCACATGAACAATTCTGTGACAAGTGCAGAAGAAAGCAATGATGTATGGTATGTTGACTCAGGTGCATCAAACCACATGACAGGTCATGCAGAATGGATGGAGGATGCAAGGAAAATGGAAAAACCAGGATTTGTGGAGACTGGTGATGATACTGCACATCCTATTGTGCAGATTGGAAAAATTCCTTTGTCTATGCAAGATGGGAAAAAGAAATACCTGTCCGATGTATTTCATGTCCCGAATATCACCAAGAATCTGGTTTCAGTTGGTCAAATGGTTGAACAGGGCTTGCAGGTCAGATTTAATCCTCATGGATGCTTTGTTGAGGATATGAAAAATAAAGGTCGCTTGATAGCAAAAGGAAAGAAGAAGGGCAGAATGTTTACGTTGGATGCAGACATGTCTGAATTGAGTGCAGCAATGTTTGCACATGGGACCGGTGTAGTTGCAGATATTGATATCTGGCATAAACGCATTGGTCATGTTAATGTACAGCGACTTAAATCAATGCAGGCCCAAAATATTGTTGCAGGTTTGCCGAAATTCAAGGTTGCAGAAATGCATAAGGTATGTGAAGCCTGTCAGTTTGGAAAGCAGGCAAGGAAACCATTTCCTAGACATGTTCAAGAGAGTGAGAAGCCATTGGAATTAATCCACTCTGATGTGTGGACTACTAAAGCTGCATCTCTTGGAGGCTGTCATTATTTTGTCACTTTTATTGATGACTATAGCAGAAAAGTTTGGGTGTATTTTATGAAAAAGAAAAGTGAAGTTTTTGGGCATTTCAAAACTCTTAAAGCTATGGCTGAAAAAGAAACAGGTCTGCAAATAAAATGCCTAAGGTCAGATGGAGGGGGAGAGTACCTCTCAAATGAGTTTGCAAGGTTCCTGCAGGAGCATGGCATAAAGCAGCAATATTCATGCAGTTATACCCCACAACAGAATGGAATTGCAGAAAGGAAAAACAGGCATATTGGAGAGGTATCTCGTGCCATGCTCAATGAAAAAGACTTGCCAGATTTTTATTGGGCTGAAGCAGTTGCTACAGCAGTCTACATAATGAACAGGACTCCCACTGCAGCAATACATGGAATGACTCCAGAGGAGAGGTATACAGGTAGGAAACCAGATATTTCTCATTTGAAAATTTTTGGTTGCATTGCCTATGTACATGTGCCAGATGAGCTGAGATCCAAGTTGGATCCAAAAGCTGATAAGTGCATCTTTATTGGTTACTCTCTGCAGCAAAAAGGGTATAGATGTTATAACCCTTCTACTCGTAAGTTTACAGTGAGCAGAGATGTTGTTTTTGATGAGATGAGTAGCTGGTATAAACCAGTAAATGTGATTGATGATGAAGATGCACAAAATGGTAATGCTGCACAAAATTCACAGCAGCAGTCACAAAATATTAGTGGACCTGGAGCGTCCTCTAGTAGTGGTTCACATTCTTCGCCATGGACAGGCAGATTGAGATCAGGAGAATCTTCTCAAAGTAATGCAGATAGTGGTATGCAGGTATCACGAAAAGGAAAAGAGAAGGTTGATCAGCCCATGTTTGATGTGAATGCAGGTCACTCTTATGTGGATGGTGAATCCAGTGGCTCAGAACAGAGCATTGATGATGAGTTGGGTATTCCTTCTATTGTTACACCTGGAGTAAGGAAGACCAGGGATGTTTTGAGAGCACCTGGGAGTGAACCTACTTTGCGCAGGTCTACGAGAGCTAGGTATCCTGTGGATAGGCTGAAATATGATGGATTTACAGCCATTCACTATGCATATATGGTCAAAGTGATACAGGAACCAGAACCCACATCTTTTGAGCAAGCCATGGGAAAAGAAAAATGGGAGAAAGCCATGGATGAAGAAATGGATGCCTTGGAAGCAAATGCTACATGGGAGTTAGTACCTTTGCCTAAAGGTAAGAATGCAATTGGCTGTAAGTGGGTTTATAAGGTGAAGCACAATGCTGATGGTTCTGTGAACAGATACAAGGCAAGATTAGTAGTCAAGGGGTATGCACAAACATATGGCATTGACTATGAAGAAACATTTAGTCCGGTTGCAAGGATGGCAACCGTAAGAGCAGTCATTGCTATGGCTGCATCAAAGGGATGGTCTTTACATCAGATGGATGTAAAGAATGCCTTCTTGCATGGTGATTTGCAAGAAGAGGTATATATGGAGCAGCCACCAGGTTATGTGCATGCTGTTCATCCTGAGTTTGTTTGCAGGTTGAAGAAAGCCTTGTATGGCTTGAAGCAGGCACCTAGAGCATGGTCTGACAAGATAGGACAGTATCTTGTCACTATTGGCTTTCAGATTTCCAAGGCAGATTTCTCACTTTATGTGAGAAAAACAGAGAAAGGTATTATGCTACTTGTCATTTATGTTGATGATTTGATTATGACAGGTGACAGTGATGAAGATATC
The DNA here is from genome assembly GCF_053477565.2 of Lygodium microphyllum. Classification (NCBI taxonomy): domain Eukaryota; kingdom Viridiplantae; phylum Streptophyta; class Polypodiopsida; order Schizaeales; family Lygodiaceae; genus Lygodium; species Lygodium microphyllum. The sequence continues at coordinate 84,446,298 of NC_141141.1, read as the reverse complement.
CTTCATGTGAAAATGCTATTGAAGCAGAAGTTTGAGATGAAGGATTTGGGAGAGCTGCGTTATTTCTTGGGCATTGAGGTGATTAGATCACCAAGTGGGATACAGCTCTTGCAGAGGCAGTATGGATTGGACATGCTGTCCAAATATGGGATGACAGGCTGTAAGCCTATTTCAGTTCCTTTGGAGCAGAATGTGAAGCTGAGCACAGATGCAGGTGAGCTTCTGGAAGACCCTACTATGTACAGACGCATAGTAGGAAGCTTGATTTATATGACTATTACCAGGCCAGATTTGAGCTATGCTGTTGGATTGGTAAGTCAGTTTATGCAGGCTCCAAGGAAACCACATTTGGATGCGGCTAGACGCATACTCAGGTATGTGAAGTCCACATTGCAGTATGGACTATTTTATGAGACTGGGGTTCAGATACAGTTGCATGGATACACTGATGCTGATTGGGCTGGTAGTATTTCTGATAGACGATCTACCAGTGGATATGTGTTCTCTTTTGGGAGTGCTGCAGTCACTTGGAGCAGCAAGAAACAGCCTACAGTTGCCTTGTCGAGCACAGAGGCTGAGTACAGGGGTGCAGCAATGGCTGCATGTGAGGTAGCTTGGTTGCATAAGCTACTTTATGATATGCATCAGTCTACAGATGGGCCAGTTGTCATTTATTGTGACAACATGAGTAGTATACACTTGGCAAATAACCCAGTCTATCATGCTAGAACAAAGCACATTGAGGTGCATTATCACTATGTGCGAGAGAGGGTTTTACTAGGTCTTATTGATCTAGTTTATGTCAGCACAGAGGATCAGGTAGCTGACATATTCACGAAGGCATTGGGCGCAGAGAAGCTGCGCAAGTTCAGAGACCTGCTTGGTGTGCAGGAATTGGGATTGAGCTCGAGGGGGAGTGTTGAGATATCGAGCTCCACTCGTGATACGCCAGGGTGACCGTTGTGTATTTATGTCACCGACTTGTCAGTTGCAGACGCGGTTGGTACACCGCCCATGAATAATAGCTACATGATAGCTATCCTTATCTACTCTAGTTCGTGGCTCAGTTAGTATGCCACCTTAGTTAGTTGAGTTTGGTTTGAGACCCATATTTAGGGTTCTTCTATTTTCTTTGTAAGAGAGTTCTTTTGGCTTACACAACTAAGAAGAGGAAAATTGTTTTTCAGCCTCCACCCTTGTGTGTCTTCCCCCATTGTGCAAGCAAGAAAGCTTCAAGCGAGACTCCTTCCTTCTCTCCCACAATCTTGACACTAGTGCTTATCAGACTGACTTCCTTAGCTTTCTTCATGCCTTTTAGCATGCTCAAAGCTGCCCCGAGTTGAATATTAAGCTCAGCTGGATCATCTATTTGTGGTACTCTGATTCGGAGTGCTACTTCCTTGTATAGTTTCTACCACTTACTAAAGGTAATTTTTTAGGCATCCATCTTGAGTCGAGAGTTCAGCTTCTCGTATAATGCAATGGCTAGGTCGATGGACATTTTCATCATTCGAGGCGGACCGTTGGACTTTTTGTGCATCCTCTTGTACTGAGGCAACTGCTTGGTTCATCCTAGTAGCCATAGTCTCTTGTAGCTCTTTATAGGCAATCCTCCATCGCGCTCTCTCTCTCTCTTGCAGTAGCAGCTACAATTTTCCTTTTTCTTGAGAGAGCTCCACCTTAAGTGTTAGGACTATGCTTTCAGGTCAACCAGTTGTTGCCCTAAACTAATTATTATTTTCTCATCTCTTTAGCGGGCTTCCTTGTGCGGCTCAATTTCTTTTGCTTAGTCTTGCAAGTTGCATCCTTCTCGTGTATTTGTTGTTGCAGCTCCTCCCATAATGGTTGTCTTTCTTGCTCATCTCTTAAAGGGATTCCTCCTTCTTTTGGGATTCTTTCTTGAACTCTTCTTACCACTCCTAGAGAGCTTGCTCATTCTCTCATAGGCATCCCTGGAGGTCTAGCTTCTATTTTTTGGCTTGGAGAATGAAGCTCCGGTAGCTCTCATTAACCTCTTCGAGCTTCGCTTTTGCTTTTTTCTTTTCTTATAGTGCCCTATTTCTACTGCTCTTGAGTTCCATTGCACATCCTTTCCACAATTTCTATGCCACCCATAGAGCCTAGTTGCGTGTAGAGTGCTTATACATTCTCACATTGGCGCTCTTGTTGTTGTGGTGTGGGTCTTTGTTCTACTAGCTTGACCATATAAGCTTGTAAGCTTTGTAGTTGTTTCCCTTGTTGTTCCATCTGATTCTGCAAGTTGAGGAGGAGAGTTGACTCAGTGTTGGGGTGACTTCATCAAGCCTCTCCTTTCCTTTCCTGGAATTGCCTTATGTTATTAGCTCATCAAAATGCATGCAAAGTGAATCTTCTATGGAGTTTTGCACCGCCTATTGGTAGTCCTCCATATACTTCTTTTGTTCCTCCTCTTGCATGTCCTACTCTTTCCTTTCATATTCTTCTTGCAGGATTCTAAGAACATTTTCTATCAGTGCATCATTATCCTCACTATCTTTCGATCTTTGTTGTTTTCTCTATTCTATTTCCTTGTCTTTGTCCTACTCTTCTCTTTTAAGTTGTGGTATCCTAGAAGGTGGAATTGGCCTAACCACCCTTCCATCGTGGATCCCGATTTGATGTGCTTGTTGATAAGCCATGACAATGCATCACCCCAATCTATGGTGGTGTTTTTGACTTGCACATGATGGGTCTTCAAGGACTAGACCTTTTGAACCCTAGTGAGTGACTTCGTGATCCATTCAATCCATAATGCATTTAAGTCCTATTTGACCAAATTATTGGTCAGTATGTCCTCCATGAGCCATTTTCATATTCTACTCTGTAACATGGAAGATTTATAGTTTGAGAAGAGATTGTGGAATACTTCAGCAATGATCTTCAGTTCTTCCTCCTTAATGCTATTAAATTGTACTCCCTTTTGAGATAGGACTGGATCATTCTAGTATTTCATCACTTCCAACAATCTTGCAATTTTGATGTATCTTCCTATTTTCTCTTTGATTCCTAGCACCTTCTCGATCGCTTCAGGAGTGATTTGAACGAGGGCCTCTTTCTTCTTCCATTGGTCACTATCTTGCCAATGATACTTTAGTGTGAAAGCTTCTCTTTCTGACTGATAATTGCATATGGCTGATGCACATGCTATGTAATACACTAGGGTTGCAGTGCATCTTATGTATTTCCTTAGCCCACATTTGATTAGGAGCCAAACAACCAGGGATATTGGGCTATCGATCCTTCCACACAACTTGTTGTGTGGTAATGCAAATAGACCACCTTGTGCATCTCCACTTTGATGCCAAAGTCAGCACATTGTTGAGCGATAAAGATGGTTTTATCCTCATTAAGTACATCTTTTATCAAGATTGGTCTACAAGCTTCCATTTCTTAAAAAAGATCAAGATGGTATACATGAGTTATTTTTTCCTTATGCTTTTCTTACAATAACCAAATGTTTTGATTTGTAACTTGTACACGTGCATTTGTTGATGATTAAACCCCACAACTCACCCATATCTTACCATCTTATTACAAAAGGGATTACTTGTTTTGTAGTTCATGGTTGGTAAGTTGGTTGTCCATTAGAACTGGTCATAGTCATTGGCTTGAATTAGTCTTTGGTCATGATTTGGTCATGATCATCAGCCTCGACTTTCCCTCCCTCCTATAAAACTGAGTCAAGCTTCCCATCTTGGGAGAGAGGGTTAAGTGTGTGCTAAAATTTTGTTTTAGGAGTGTAGGGCCATTGAAACGACTAGTGATATGGAGCTCTTCTTTTGTCAGCAATTTGTAAAGGAAGGGGATGGTGCAACAGCTTTTTAGGTGGAGTTAATGCTTACGCTTCAAGGATTGGTCGGAGAGAGAAATTGATTCATAGTATGTTGGGTCATTTTGAAGAAGCTAACCATTCTTCGATGCTCCATGGTGGTGACCACTTTACTACCCGTGTAGTAGCTTTATGGTGCATTATGGTGCATTGTGAACCATTTCTATAGGAAAGTGATTGGAAGAGTTGGATAGCTATTGAAGATTATTAGTAACACAAGGATTGGTAAGAATTGTTGCATTCAAATGAGATGGAAGTATTCGAGGCTTCTTTAATTGGTCCTACGAGATCTCCTATGCAAGTTGTTCCATAATAAGAATGCTATTCTGGAAGAGATGTTCATGTTTTCCCAGATAGGACTCCATTGAGAGGCTAATGTAACCATATCAACATCACCGTTCCTAACCATATTCTGGAAGAGATGTTCATGTTTTCCCAGATAGGACTCCATTGAGAGGCTAATGTAACCATATCAACATCACCGTTCCTAAGTCCATCATGGTAAATAATTTAGCAAATGTGATGAAAGTGGTGTCTAAGAGTGTAAAACACTCCGCAATAGGTTTGTGGGTTTGGTTTGCTAAGTCCTCCACCATCTGATAGATTGAACGGCATGGGGGTGACATTTTGAGGTGGTCAGGGATAGCATGTTGATATAATAAGAGGTGATCTTATAAGGGATTGAGATATAGGTATTTGTGAGGAGAGTCCCTTTCATTAGCAACAGACTTTCATGGAGATTCGTAGGTATAGAGCTAATTGGATGGATTCAAGTAATGGGGATTTAGGAGAATCGACATGGGGGTTGAGGGTGGCTAGTGCATTACTCAAAAGGTTGGACAACTTGGGTAATCATAGCTTGCAAACTCCTTGATAGTAGCCCTGGATTCTCTTGGGGACCAACACTGTGAAGGGCATGGGTTGTGGCGATTTTGCTAATGGTAGCAAAAGGATCGTGACTTTTGGGGGACTGGAGTAGGGGAGGGGTATTTTGGTTGCCATTGTTGTTGCATTGTGGAGCTAATAGGGCACTTTTTACGAGCTTGATCACGAAGGAGTTTGACTAATAATGTTGTGGCCTTTGTTGCTTGCTTGGATGGAGCAAAGCAGTTGACAATGGTGGAATCAGGTTGTCCTTGTTTGGATGCAAAGGTGGTGATGATATGGGTGTCAGCTAGGTGTGTATAGCTAAATCCTTTTGTCAACAAAGCTGACATTGCATTGGGTAAGATATTTGAAAGTATGTCCCAGGAGGATCTCTTTCCCTACACCTTTGATGTGACTGTGAGCTTGCATCAACCCAGTAATGTTTATGGTTGTCCTCCATAAGGGTTGAGTTTGGTAGTGGTTGGTTGTAATAAAAGTTTCCCCACTTGCATCCAGTAGCAATATGGTAATATGTTATAGCTAGATCCCTCATCGATGAGACCATTGGCTAACACGAATTTGGCTTCTATAAGACAGATGCAAAGATATGTAGCTGGGATTAAAGGTTCATCATCAAGTTTCGTGTTGTTGATGGTTACAACATGTACATTCACAGATGTGGGCACGCATTGGTTCTGTTCGAATTGTTCATAGAACATTTGTTCGATATGTAGTACAAGGCTTTCTGCAGGCACCATAGGTGGATCTCTTGCAATACCACAATGTGCCTCTTGCAAATCGTCTTCAATTTCATATTCACACACACATCGTCTGAGAAGACTATCATGTCCTAATCAATATAGTTGGCTGTTGGTATGGCATGTTCTTAATTAAGAGGCGCATAATCCAAGTCTTCTCAATTGGTCAATTTTGTAGACCTTTCTTGAGTATGTGCACAATGTCATTAGCCCGATGGGGTGTGAGATCAACCAAAGAGATGGGCTTATTACTCTAATCAGAACAAATAAGCATCAAGAAGTTGATCATCAATTGCTATGGGTTTCTCTCCACTGGTTACTTGTGAAAGATGATCAGCAATGAAGTGTTGTTTCCCTTTCCTCACCACTATTAAAAAGTCAAATTCTAACAATAGAAGGAGCCATCTAGTGATGCGTCTGGTTGAGCAAGTCTTTTTACAAGATACAGCAAGGCTTGATGGTCTACAAAAAATGTGAAAGGCGTAGTCACTAAATAATGGAAAATTTTCTTAACATCGTATACCATAGCTAAGCCTTCCCTTTCCATAGTGGAATAATTCATTTCTACCTCAATGAGTTGGCAGTTAGCAAAACTCATGGGAAAATCTATTCTTGTGTTCACCATGTTGGCATAGTATTGCTTCAATCGCAATTATGGATGAATCTATATGCACATGGAAAGTGATTGACTAGTCTAAGGCTCACAGAATGGGTGCAGTGATAGAGGCTATTTTAGTGCCTCATTAGCCCACTCCCAAACCACTAATAGCTTGTACAAGGGTCGAGCGATAGTGGCATATTTAAGCACAAAATGGTGATAATACCCAGTGTGTCCAAGGAAACATTGTACACCTTTAATGTTTAAGAGTGGTGGCAAGTTCATACAACATGGCCCAAAATGATGCCATGCTTAACACAAAGTTGGGATTTAAGGGGATTTAGGGACTATTGGTATTGTCTGCATCTTTCAAAAACCTGTCAAAGTTTCTCGAGGTGTTCTTTCCAACTAGAATGAATGCATAAGTCATCAATGAACACCTCAAGTCACTTTTAAAGCATGTCCTTGAAGATTGTGTACATGAGTCTTTGAATGTAGCTGGTGTGTTGGTCAATCTGATAATGGCATAACTATGTAGGCAAAGACTCCCCAGTTTGTTGCAAAAGTAGCTTTTGGACTATCATCAAGATGAAGCTAGACCTAATTGTACCATGAAAATCCATCTAAGAAGCTATAAGTTACCTACCCTACTACCCTCTCAATCATATGCTAAGGGTATGGCAGGGGATAGTGATCTCGCATTGTTGTTGCATTTAGCTTATTATAGTTAATTCATACTTGAATCTTGTCGCTTTTCTTGAGCACAACAACAATTGGAGAGAGCTAGTCCGTATGTTCAATCTCATAAATGAATCCTGCTTTCTGGAGTTTCTCAATTTCCTCCTTTATGTGATGTGCGTAGTGAGGATTCATAGGATATGGCCTCTGTTTCATGGGTTTCGTATCTAATTTGAGTGGAATTGTGTGAGTAAGGACTGCAGTGGAACTCCCTTTACGTCCGAGTACTTCCATGCAAACACATCTTGATATTCCTTGAGCAACTCCATAAGCTATGCTTCATCCTCCTTAGTGAGGTCTTTATTAGCAATGTACACAAGCTTAGGTGTTTCTCCTACCTCAAAAATGTCTACCTCTTTTACCCTTGTTGGTCCCTCAAATAGGCTCATTGGATGTGCCATCTCGCTTGGCTCTAAGCAATATCACTACTCTATCACTTTTCTTAAACTTGGCGAAGCAAGGTGGGAGATCCTATGGTTTCTTCTAACTTTGAGTGTCTAATGCATCTTTGAGTGCATCTTTCTTTAAGTGCCTCCTCCATAGATGGATTGGAAATTTGTCTTTGGCACTTTTGGATTGGGATGGTGGAACTATTTCTGGGTCAAAATCCTTGTCATCATATTCCTCAAAGTCAAAACTGGTCATAATGTCACAGACATGATCATGGTCAGATGGTGGTCAGCTAGTAAGATCATTGAGTCCATACTTGCACCATGAGGCTGAGGCTTAGCTTGATAGAACCTTGAGGTAATCCAACCCACATCCAACCACTCCAACTCAGATGCAACCCTTACAACTCTTGCATCAGTAAGAAATGTTTTAGGCTGTGATGGCTTAGGGTCCAAGAAAATATGTTCAATGGTATGGTCATCAGTGTCATAGTCAACTGAATTAGAGTCTGAATCTTCCTCACAATCTTTGTCTAAGTCACTAGCCTCTTCAATGCCTATGTCTTGCTTCCACGTTAGCATGACAAAAAGATTGTTGTGGAAATCAAACAGGACTTGGTGTAGTTTAGTCCATTGCCAATGGATGCAAACCAAAAGCTCAGTAAATATCATTAGATTCACATCTAGATGTCCATAGAAGCATGATCTCCACTAACTCAAGATCTTCCTTGGATAGCCCTGGAAGAATTTAGGTGCAGAGTTAGGGATCATCATGTAGATAGGCGCTGAGGGAATTTCTATGGAGGGTTCAAGTGTAAGGATGGTAGCCTTAAGTGCATCTTTCTAGCTCATATATTCATGAAGTGGATTGATACTCTAATTCCTCCAAGAGCTATAGCTCTAATGTGGTGAGAATGTATATCCAGTCTTGCTCATCCTTAGGGGAGGGAATATATCTTGTCAAGGGTTGGGTGGTTGGGGAATTTATAGAGTCTTCTTTTAGCAATGCCAAAATGGCATTGAGATCAATTGGGGTTTTCTTCCAAGATCCCATTTAAATTGAGATTTCCTCTTTGCAATTTCCTAACAAGACTAGACCCTTGCCCCATTCTTCGATTAGTCATGCATTATGCATCCATAGTCAACCAAGCAAAAAGTCATAGTTTACTCCTTTCATTACAATAAAGTTAACCAAGAAACAAGTCACGAAGAACTCCTAAGGGACAAACTTTATATCCATCTACAATCATTAGCTTAAAGTGGATTGGTTCTATGGGTGGATTGCCCCAAGCTTGAAGTACACTCTAGTTAACTATACTCACACTAGTGCCGATACCCACAATTCCACGATGCATAGTATCTCCAAGGGTCTCCATGAGGAATATTGCATGCCTCTTGGCACCTTCCTAGAATGTGTTGACTCCCAGTGCACTCAAGCTTTGTTATATATCCTTGGTGAAGTTCAAAGCACGGTGTGACTGGTTAATATTCAAGCTTTCAATCCTTGCCAAATTGTTGGGCTAGCCTTGTAGATGCTAATTATTGGATTGCAAATGCCAAGGATTTATCAAAAGTCAAGCTTATTTGTGCCCACCATTGTGCAATCTCTTGCAGATTTGGAAGCTCTATCTCAGATTCAAAAACACTTGGTGAACATCATTAAGCTCATAAGAAAGCCGACTTGTAAACATATACTATGATATGAGTGCTTGTAAGCACTAATGCTACATTTAATATTAATTATCCTATTTTTAATCAATATGTGAAAGATGTTTTACACTAAATCTCAGTCTTTAGGAGATTAGTCTCTATCTTAAGCATATTTATTAAGTGCTTAACTATCATTGTGAGGCTATATGTAGGTTATAAACGCATAGACCATCGTCCTCATCCCTAATCTCATCTTGTAACACATCACATTTGAGCCTACTACGTACCAATCATCTCTTTTGCCTCTGCACTTATTGGCCATTTTGAATAGGACTACACACTGCCATTTCCTAGAGCAATCAGTAAGACCTTCCTATCATGGCCATGGCCTATGCCAATGTTAGACCTCAAATCCATAAGTTTGATGGAAAAGACTTTCATCCATGGTAGGTATTAGTGAAGTATAAAATGATGAAATCGGGCTACTAGCCCTTCATCAAAGGGACCAAGGTTATTAATCCATCAAACCCACTCGATATTGAAGATGATAAAAGAGCCCAAGCCATAATCATGCTTCATCTAGATGTGAATCCTTTATTCATCACATTGACCAACTCTCCACTACTGCCAAGGAGAAATGGGATGAGCTTGAAAGTCTTTATGGTGCTAAAGGAAATAACTCTAAAATTTTCCTTAAGATTGAAATTTTTAGCTTAGAATATAAACAAGGAGAAGACCTAGGTAAGTTCATTTCTCACATGAAGGGGCTCTGGCATAGCTATCCTTATTTCAAGCTCTAATTCATGATGAAGATGCCATTTCAATTCTCTTGAAAGCTATAAAAAGAAGGTATTCCCAACTCTTGTAACTACTCTTACAAATATCCCAAACCCAACCTTGAAAAGCACCATCCAATCTTGTTTGGATGAGGAGAAAAGAAATCAGAAAGAAGGTAGCACCAGTCAAGCATCTATTTCAATAGCCCCTAAAACTCCTAGTTCATACTATCTCCACCAAATGCTCTTTTTGCAATAAGGCAGGACATCTTGTTAGCAATGGTTGGAAAAAATATCATGACAAAATGAAGTTGCCATAAATGTAAGAAGACAGGGCATATTACTAGTAAATATCCTACCATCCCTAAAGTGCCAAAAGAATTGGAGGCCAACTCAAAGCACCTGATGATCGACTTTTCTAAATCTAAAAATCCTCTACTTATAAGCACTCTTGTAGCCTGATATATAAAGACATCCCATTTTTTTTGAGGGGGGATATTAACATGTCTTGTAGTTCAATGCCACTCTGGCATTGAGGGGATTGTTGAGAGATAGGCATGTGAACCCTATGTATGCAAGGATGGATAAGGGTAACTAGGTGTGAATGAACTAGAGGGCAGGGAAAAAACCTAACCCTAACCATCCAGAGGCTATTTGAATAGCCTAGAGGTCACTCTCAATGTAGAGGAGAGTGCACCAGTTGTACTTGTGAACAACTCATTAAGCAAGATATTCTTCTTGTACTTGAGCTCTCTCTCTCTCCCACTTGTGCACACTCTCTCTTGCTCTCACTCTAATATTGCAACAAAGGAGCCCCTTATAGCGATCACACATAATGAACATCCCAAGAATATGTGAGGCATGTCCCATGTCCTTCATCTCAAAACTCTTCTTGAGCTGATCTTTCAAGGCATCCAGCTCATCATGAGTACTCCCAACAATCAACATATTATCCACATAAAGGATCAAAATCATAATGATGCCATCACAAGCCTTCTTTGTGTATAAACACGAATCCATATCACTACGGGAATATCCCTGTGAATACATAAAAGCATCAAACTTATGGTACTATTCCATAGGTGCTTGCTTAAGGCCATAAACGCACTTTCTCAATCTACACATTAGGTGGCCCCTGCCATATTCTACAAAGCCCTAGGCTACTCCATGTAAATCTCATCATGCAAGTCCCCATGAAGAAAAACCCTCTTGACATCCATTAGATAAAGCTTCAAGTCAAGATGAGAAACCAAAGCTAGTACCAAATGTAGGGTAGTCATCTTCACCTCTGCACATGGCCTTATCATAAGTACAAGGCCATGTGCTCATCAACATCTATCACCATAACATAATACATGGAGGGCTCAAACCGTGTAGGCTATTGTCTATCTTTGTATACCACCTCAAAGAAAGTTGGAGGGACTAGATATCCTATGGAGCATTAGGGACTTGGGTCACTAGAGCATTAACTATTACAACAGGCTGTCTAGCTAGTTGTGTAGTAGTAAGAGGCTCCTCCTGAAAGATCGCCCTGCGTACCTCAATGACATGCTCATGTTGCTTATGCATTTTCTTCTCATGGAAAACAATACCATGGCTCTAAATAACCTTTCAAATAGCTTGCAAATCCCATAAGCAATAGCCCATCTCACCTACATCTCCATAACCAAGAAAGAAGCATTTCTTAGACTTGGGATCTAGCTTATTATGTTTGTCCTTGGATACATGGCAGAAAGCCTCAAAACAACCAAAGACACACAAATGAGCATATAAGAGAGGTTTTCCAAACCATACCTCCTCTGCAACCTGATAGTTAAGAGCAATACATGGGGAATGATTTGTTAAGTTTATGGTAGTAGTAACTTCCTGGATCCAAAAATGTTGTGGTGAGCCTGCCTAGCTAAGCATATTGTGAACTCGCTCTTGAATTGCCCTATTCATCCGCTTGCCTATAGCATTTTTTGGTGGGCTATATGGGATAGTCTACTGATGCTTAATACCCCTATTGTCACAAAACTACTCAAAGACTTTAGAGAGATACTCACTCCCATTATTTGACCTTTCTAGTCTATGTCCTAACTGGTTCTCAACCAAAGCAAGCCAACGCTGAAATATAGCCAAGAGTTCAAATTTTTGCTTAATAGGATATGCCCAAACCTTATGCATATAGTCATCAATGAAGATAACGAAATACTTTGCACCACCTCTAATGACTTGCAGGGCATGGGATGACATGCATCCAAGTGAACAAGAGCCAATGGCTTGCCCATATGTATCATACTAGACTTTTATGTGTATTACGTGTCTACTAGCCATATAAGCAATGATCACAAGACTTAAAGCACTTATAGTCAAGGGGCAAAAGATATTGCAAATGGGTAAGCATTTTCATTCCTTTCAAGGATATATGTCCAAGGCAACGATGCCAAAGAGATACATGTGGAATTGTATCCACTCCCAAAATATGGTCAACTAACCTAGATACAAGCAAGATATAGAGAGTATTGAACTTAGCACCAATGCAATGATAAGATTCCGATAGGTAATCTTCTATGAGGAATCACCAAAAGAAACTATATAACCTACATCACCCAAAGTGCTAGCAGAGATAAGGCTCTTTGTGAAAGCCAAAATATGACGTATATCGTGAAGAGTAAATATGCAACCTAAACAAATTGCAACTGGACATCACCAATACAAACTATCTCTAATGCAAGGTCATTACCCAAACGAACAGATCATGAACAAATCTTATGGTCTAAAATGTTAATTTATGAAGCTGATTTTATATATTCAAACATAAACGTGATAGGTAATTATTTAATTAAAGATGACCGATTGAGGAAAACACAAGAATGAGATCTTGACAGATCCATCCTAAGGCAAGGTGGTCTCAATGATCCAAGAGTTTCTTCACAATTCAACACCTTCAGTTAGAGGCAAAATGTTGACCAAGTAGTAGTTAGCTAGAACCTTGACTCTGTATTGTTTTAGGGGGCCAGAGTAAGAATATATGCTCCCCCTCATTTCTCATTCTCCTTGAACCAAGTGCGACATGAATCGACTTTGATTTAAGTGATCTAGCATAAGTAGATGCTCAATACTCAACATGTTGGGGATAAAGGTGCCTATGCCTAGCTGCCGGTGTATTAGTTACATTGATAGTACCTACACTGTGTATTAGTTAACCACACACCTATACACTGCAAGTGGTGGGTGCCCATTATTGTCACTTTATTTCTTATTCTTTCAATGACATTTGAATAAGGGAAAGGCCGGTTGCACATTGTGACTGTTGGAGTTTCCACATCATGTGTCTCTCTCTCTTACTCTTGCTCCTTTCACCATAGTTCTTATTTATACTATGTGCTTCCACTTCAGAGCTCACCCCCTTCAACTAATATTAGAGCCATCTTTCCTAAGAGCTCAAGCCCAACCCAGCAACTTGTGGAGCATACCTTCAACTCATATTTTCAATGGTAGCCATTGATTCTTCACCCCGAAGTATGCATTGAACTCCATCTTCTTCCCGGCTTCTTCCCCCCCTCTTGAGGACCAATCTAGGGCCTTGGTAGAGACCATTGAGAATTGCAACAAGGCCTTTTATGGCCAGCACTTGAGGCAACCCCTTTAGTAGTAGCCCACATGATTGTACCTTTTTGGGCAGCCCTTCTCCTTGCAATATTTAAAACCTCTCCCACCTCGTGTGTGGCATTTGGCATTTGGGGCAATCATCTCAGGTACTCCTTGCCATTTACATTGGCCTTGACATTGGCTTTAGCCCTTGGCATTGAGATTGGGTAGCTTATATTTAGTTCATTAACTATGTATTCAACATACAGTCTATAATAATAGGGCAACCCCCTATCATTGATGCCTCTTACTGAGTGTGGTGATGCATTAATGATGCCCATTCATGCTTGATTGATGTGCCCATACATTCAAGGATGCTTATCCATTGCTTGAAGATCATTTTGGAGATGATTTAAGCATTGTTCTTGCTCAGTTTGTTGGCTGCTAATAACCAAGGCTGAAGCTTATTTGGTTTGTGGAATACATATATATTGCTTCTCGGGTGCCTATTGACTACTTGGACCGATAAACCAATGCTTATGGTTCATGTTACATGCTTCAAGATTGCTTTTGAGCTCAGATTGGAGCTTGGAATCTTGACATTGGCTATCATTCCATGTCATATATGGCTATTTGATACTCTAGTAAGAGCTTGGCAAGTTACTTGGGTCAAATGCTTTTGGATACATGCTACTTGGATCTTGGATGTATGGATGCCTTCCAAATAGTTCTCAGTGCCTACCTCATCTTCTCTACTAGCTCTTCGACTCATTGGTATGCTTGGTTGTGTATACAAAGGAGCGATGGCATTGGATCGTGTTGATCATGGTCATGGAACCATCTTCGAGCCTTCAAGTCATCAAATGCAAGAAGGTAAGTTAGGCGAGTTCAGCTAGTCTTGTGTTCTTGCTTTCTTGGATTGGAGAGGAGGATGCTTGCTTAGTTAGACTAAACAATAGAAGTCATCCAAAGTCCCGAATGTTAGTGAATTTGGCTCAATAATAAGGCTTCGTGATTCTTGATTTTTCTTGATTTTATATCTGCATATAACTATCATCATCATCCAATGTATACTACTAGATACATACCAACTACTCATTTCATCATAAATAACATTCTTGTTCACTCTGAACTCACCTATAACAAGGTTATAACAGCGATACCCTTTCTACTCTTAAGAGTATCCAATGGAAATACATTTTCTAGCCTTTGGATCAAGCTTCTTTTGTAGCTCATCTGGCATATGAACATATGAAATATAACCAAACACTTTGAAGTGTGGTACATACAGGCTTCTTGCCTATAAAGCATTCTTCAGGGGTCATTCCATGAATACAGTTATGGGTGTTATGTTCATAATATAAACAATAGTATGAATAGCTTCAAACCAAAGGTATTTTGGCAAAAAAAAATTAGCTATCAATGCCCCTATAACTTTTGCAACATGCCTATTTTCCCTTTTTTCAACACTATTTTACTATGGCATATACCTACAAGTAAAGTTTCTCTTTATCCCATGGGACCTCAAGAAGTCATTGAACTCATTAGAGAGGTACTCTTGCCCTCCAATTGATCTCAAGCACTTAACTTTCAAGCCTATTTTTTTTTCAACAATAGCCTTGAAAGTTTTTAAGTGCTCAAATATATCACTCTTTTTCTTCATGAAATTCATCCATAGCTTTCTTGAACAATCATCAATAAATGTGACAAAATATTTGCTACCACCAAGAGATATGTTTTGCATTGGCCCCCAAATATTTATATGCACAACATCAAGTATAGTCCTACTCACATCTCTATCATGCAAAAAGAGTTGTGTTGTGTGCTTACCAAACTGACATGCTTTACATGCTTTATGAAATTTTGTAACTCTAAAGGTAGGCAATCCTGTAACCAACCCTTTGAACTGCAGTAATTTCAACCTTTGCACATTTGCATATCGATTATATTTGCACCATATTTCAATTTCTACAACCACTCCTTTGTCTTTAGCATACATAGCACTATTCATAGCAGCATTTCTAACATCTAAAGTGAACATGCAACCAACTTTATTTTCTTTTGCAACCAACCTACACTTACAATTAAAGTCTTCCACAAACCTTTGACCATCATGCAAGGATAAGGAAACTTTTTCAAAGTGTAAAATTGAGTGGCATGAATCATCACGTTTCTATATATAATCTAGATTTTGTAAATCTCGCATCTCTCCAAACCATTTAGCATGGCTAGTCATATGATTAAATACACATGAATCAGCATATCATACATCATCATGTATCCTCTTTCGTGTAATAACATTCATCATATGTTGCATAACAAACAAACACTCATTTTTATCTTTATTCTCTCATAAAGACGATGTATAGTTTTCTTGTTGCAATTTACCATTGCGTATATCATCCTTTTTAGCATAACACTGGGCTGTAATATAATCTATTTTGCCACAATAATGACAAACACTACCAGAATTGCTAGAACCTCTATTCTACTATCCATCTCTTTCTCTAGAGCTCCCTCTACCTCTAAATTTTCCATGGACTCTTGAAACTTACATTTTATTGAACTGTCGATTTAATCTATTTTGTTGGTTATCACTAGCACGTCCCATACCATGGCCTCTTGAAGAGCATCTACCATGTTCCCTTTCTAGACTTGAGTAAAATGCTTGGATCTATTCACCACTTCTTTTAGATGATTCACCTTGCATTTTGATTTATTTAGTGCTTATGAGAGAGACCAACTCATCAAAAATTGAAAAATGGCTTCTATACACATATGGAAGTAACAAATAATTTCTACACCTTCTCATTATTAATGCCATTCAAAGTAGATAAAACCAAATTATCATCATCAAGCATGGCATCAATAGTTGCTAAGGTATTTGCAATGCTTCTCACTTTCAAAACATATTCATTTGCAAACATCTTTCCTTTCTTTAAACTATAGAACTCTTGCTTGAGTCGAATCTTTCATACCTTTGTGTTTACTAAAAACATATTCTTGAAGATCATCCAAGTGACATGTGAAGTTTTTGCATTTTTTAAATACCCCAACATAGTGTTATTAATGAGTGCAGACAACAAATATATTACCTTTTTTTCTTTTGTATCCCATTCTTTCCATGCCTTTAATTCTTTTGTAGTCGTAACATTACTTTGCTCTATCTCATTTTCTTCACCTAAAACAAACTCATAGATGCTTTTTTCAATAAGAAAGTTTGTCATACGAAACTTCCATGATGGTGGTGTTCAAGAGGATCATAAAGGGATGTTTATTTATTTTGCACTAGAAAAAGGGAGCGCAAAAGTATATCGGGCATGGTTTTGGCTGCACTTCATGAATTCACAAAGCAGTATGATCCTAATTTTTCCTTCAACACACTAGTCTTATAAGGAAAAAAAAGGCTATATTGTCTCCTAATTCTAGGGATGTCTCTAATAGTTCTAAACAAGAGGATGAGTCTAGATTGAATGTATCGAATTCTCGCATTGCCATTTATTATATTTTAGTGGCTTTTGGTTATGATGAGAAAATATACCAACAAGCCATTCAATCTATGAAGTGCATGGAGTTCTTATATCTTGATAGACACATAATCAATAGTAATGTGGAGCCACTAAATTCAAGAAAATCTTGCCTTAGGAAAGTGGTGTTAAAAATTGGATACGAAAAACTTTGATTTTATATTTACTACAGTTGGTTCAACGTCAACAAGAGGAATTACTATTATGCAATTGACAAAGACAAAGGATTAATCAATCTAGAGTTTCTAAGATTTTAGGATCAATCTAAGCAATTGTAGACTCTGGAGGCACCTTTAGGAGTGCTAAATTGGAGAAGCTCATGGAATTATTGAGAAATCCACCTATTCAGTCACATGTGGATATTACTATGCATGAAGATCTTAAGTAATGCTATGATTGTGAGGTTTCCTAATGCTATGATTGTGAGGTTTCCAATGAGCTTTTTGCTTGTCTAAAACAATGTAATCAAGAACATGCAAAAGAAAAGGAACATATGTAGTGAAAGCTTGAAGATATTTACTTCACACACCATGACCACACACATGTACATTGCAAGTGGTGAGCATCCATCACTGTTAATTTATTCTTTATTATTTCAGTGATTATTAAATAAGAAAAGGTCAGTCACATATTGTGACTATTGGAGTTTCCACATACAATGTCTCTCGCTCTTGCTCTCTTTCTCCATCCACCATAACTCTTGCTTTGCTATTTCTTCCACATATGTGTTTCCACTCATACTCTACCTTTCAGTATAAACTCAATGTCTTTCAATGGCAACTTATCCTAAAGAAGCTCCCTCTTCGAACAAGGTTAACTAAGTAGATACAAATATAATTCCTATTTTCCTTTTGTGGAAGGACAAAGAAAACTGAAAAGAACTTATTTTGGGATTTCATACATGTTATGTCAATATGGAGGAATGTTAAGAGATGGCTTTGGGACACAACCTTAAAGACGATTTCAGAATGATAGTGGCCTTATTTGCTAATCAAGCACAACTGGATGAAGAAAGCTGGAGGCTAATCTAATGTTGTTTTTATAGTCGCCATCAAATTTATTTACACATGAGTAGAGAGATTATGATCTAAAAGAGAAAGAAAGGAGAAGGTGTGGTATAATATGAAGCAAATAAATGAATATACTAATGTTTAGGGTTACAGCCCAACCTAAAATGGTGGAGGAAACAAGTATGGCTCACCTCCTAATCTATCCAAGCCCAATGATAAAATTATTGTAGATAAATATTCCCAAAGAGGATTACTTTTAGAAATTAATTTCCTAAGAAAAAGTAAATCACTCTTATTTGGTAGAAATGTGCAAGCTTTTATAAACATTGGTTCCTATATAAGGCTTAAACTACGCACCCAAAAGCTATGTACACCTTGCATGATTCTAAGAGGAGCTTCACATTGAAAAATAAAGGGTTATGAAATGCACCTATCATATTTAGCCCTCCTCTCAAGCTAGAGATATTCATGCCTCTAACGTCACCTTCATGTTTATGTCAATATCAATAGGTTTAAAAGGTCTTCTTCCCAAGAAAAAAAACCATGGTGGAAGACCCTACAATGATATGGTTTCAACTTCCAATCATTCACTCGAATTTTATGCATCTTGACCGAGATGTCCTATAACTGATAGATGCCATTGGAGTACCTCACTAGTACAACAAAAGGTCCTTCCCATTTGGCTTGAAACTTACCATCCTTTCCTATTGTCAAACATGTTATCATACCTAAGCATAGGAGACCCTTTCATAATCTCCTTATTTGAGAGCTTATCATTGAACTTCTTTCTTCTTTTTCCTGCTTGGATAGCATAATATTGGATTTTCTTTTCTTTGTCCAATTGCAATCTTTCAAGGTCTAGAATGCATTATCTAATCTTCTTCTTAGGTCCAAGATTGTTTTTCTCACACCCACAAGCTAGCTAGCTCTCTCTCAATGGGCAAGAGTGTCTCTTAGCCATAGACCAAATAAAATGGAGTGAACCCTAAAGATTCTCGAATGAGGTGCGGTAGGCCCATAAGGCTACATTCAAATGCTTACCCCAAGTCTTAGGCTTATTATAAACCTATTTAGTAATAATTTTATAAATCATTCCATCAATCTTCTCTACACTACAAGTCCACTGCATTGGGGATAATAAGGAGTAAAATGCCTATGTTTGATGCCTAGCCCCCCCCCATGAGATTCTTTACAAGTTCTCCACGAAATTCCGGTTCCCTATCTGAGATAATTTCTAGTGGAGTTCTAAATCTACAAACAAATGGATTCAAAAATAAAAGTTTCTACTTCTTTGGCAATGATTCTACTTATGGTAATAGCTTTTGTCCATCTAGTCATATAGTCCACTCCCACTATGGTATATTCCTTTTGAGCATTAGCACATGGAAGAGAACCAATGCATCAATCTTCCACTTTTCAAATGGCCCGATATGATTTAATAGGGGTTTGAGGTTCATGAGTGAGCTTCCTTGGGCCTGTTATTTGGCATCCATCACAAGCCTTGTACTAAAATTGCACATCCCCGATGTAGACTTAGCAAAACGTACCCTGCTATCCTATTAATGATATCATGGGCAAAATGGCCACCACATACTCCATCATGGCAAGCTTCCAAAATATCACTAATTTCATAGTAAGATGGGACCTTGTGAAGAACTTGATCTTTTCATTGTTGACAATAGAGTTCATTGTTGATAAGTCGATATTTAACTGCCTTCTTTGTTTCTCCTTGGTTAAGTGATCTGGATGCTCTCCTGTCTCTAAAAAACAAGTAATGTCCTGTAGATATTCACTACCTTAAAACTTAGAATCTTGTAGCTCTATAACTCCCACCATCTGATCTCCCATTTTTTCACTGGCCAAGATATCTACAATCTAATTCTTGTCTCTTGGAACAAAGTGTACATGTATATCTTTAAATTTCTTCATAAGACTTTTCACCTCTCTTAATCTAGTGACCAAATTTTCACTCTTACAAGTCCAAGTTTCTTGAATCTATTTGATCAATAGCATGGAATCACTAAAAACATTCAATCTATGAATCCAATAATCTAGATACCATTCTAACCCCTTAAGAAGAGCTATATACTCTGCCTCATTATTTGATCTCACCCCTTGGAGGGAAACTCCTCTTTTCATTACCTTCTCTTCCATAGGGTTAAAAACCACTATACCTATTGCTGCTTTTCCTTCCTTCCTCTTATATGTTCCATCAAAGTAGAGTGCAAAGGCTTCATCTAGTACCTTGGTTGGCTCCATTTGTGGTTGCAGCATGAGCTTATTGTTGGTTTTTACCTTCTTCTCATGGTATCTTTGAGCTAGCACATTAGCAAGGCATGCTCAGTTTGAATTTTCCACCATTATTGTAAAGTCAAATTCTTGTATGCAGCTAGATTGCCCACTTAGAATCATAGCAAATGCACCGAATTTTTGAATACTTTTAATGTCCTAAAGAACAGTGGCACGTTGACAATCAGACAGGGAGATACCACTAGGAGGGTGGAAGTTAAACTTAGTTAGGAGATCCTGGAGAAGACCTTGGGGTTAGTGAACAAGCCGAAAAAGAGGCTAAAGAGAGATATATATGGGATGTTGGAAATGCATAAGAAGAAAGTTTACACAAATGATGGAATCAGCTCAGCTGATATCCTTGAGCCCACCATTAGACTATAAGCGAAGATGGTCCACACTCTCTTCTCGAGTCAAAGATATAACGCCCTTATGAATAGAATAGGAGTGCCCTTGCTTGAAAGCCTTGCAATAAATGCATTGGATGAGATGAACTGGAATGCTTATGTTCGAAAAACAATCCAGGCATCGACAAAGGTGCTAGCAATAGCTCCAAGGGTAACAGGAGGAGAGTTTCCAGCTACAACAATGGAATCAAAGAAGAAAAAACATGCATCCAAGGCATCGACCATAGGATTCGGAGGGGTGCTGAACAGCCATTATATAGGAAGGCGTAGGAAAGATGAAAAGAGAACAAGTAGTGGAGGAGACCCCTAAACGATCACCAACCCAAGAAGAGCATTTCTCTCCCACTCTAATGTGCCCTCTTGCTTCATTCTCAACAAGTAATTCGGGGGAAGAATAATTCAATAGAGTTCACACCCAACCAAGAGGAGGCAAAACAAGCTGCTAAGAAGAGAGAAGTCGACCGCAACACTAAACAGCAAGAAACTTCAAGCGAGAGGACGATTAGTGAATAAGGGAAGCAGGGTTTTGCGCCATCAAGCCAAGGAGAAAGAAGAAAAATCATGTTGAGAATCCCAATCAAAAAGATCGAAGCCAGAGTAGAAGGGAGCAGAGACCTAGAAGCCGTCCAAGTAGAATCACTGGAAGAACGCAAAAAGAAATGGGAGGAAGAAGATGAGCACTTGCAGAGAGCGGAAGAGGAGTCCAAAATATCTTAAAAAGAACGTAAAAAGAAATAGGAGGAAGAGGAAGAGAGACTAAGACGAGTGGAGGAGGAGCAAGTGGCCATGGCTATCAGAAGATTGGTGGAGTAACCCTCTCGATCTTAGGAGCTAGCCATGATAAGCCCTACACATGAGGATGTGCCTAGC
The DNA here is from genome assembly GCF_053477565.2 of Lygodium microphyllum. Taxonomy (NCBI): domain Eukaryota; kingdom Viridiplantae; phylum Streptophyta; class Polypodiopsida; order Schizaeales; family Lygodiaceae; genus Lygodium; species Lygodium microphyllum. Next base: position 84,424,999 of record NC_141141.1, on the reverse strand, counting down.
ATAAGTGCTACTGCACAGAAGGCTAAGCAAAGACTAGTGGTGGAAGGGAAGGAAAAGGCCCCCATGCATGCAATCCCACCAATCATGGCCCTGACAATCACCCCAGCACAAGAAGCCACAAAAGTAGTGGTTAATGAAAGTAGCGTCATGGCTTGGATGTAGTATCTCATAAGTAAAGTGCAAGAGCTCGCACCTACACCAAGCGAAGGAGATCCACTTGCAAGAACCAAAAGGCTAGCAACAACTGATGCGGAATCATGCCAAGGGGCAAAGGTACCCCGCCTTGAAGTATCTACTCTCTTCACCTTGCCTTGCCTTTAAGGCCTTTCTTAATGCCATCACTTCCCTAGTTACTATGGTCATCCACCTTGTTTTTTCTAGCCAGTAGTTTGCAAAGGCATTCCTTTCTTCCTCTAGCTTAATAAGTGTGGCCTTTCTTTCTTCATTCATCTTGTCATGTTGACTTTGAAGAAGTTCTTTCACCATCTCATCATACTCTTCTATGTTGCATATTGTTGAGGGTACCAAAGAAAGGGAGAGCTACATTGTCCTAGAAGCACAATGCGCTCTCGCATCTCAAGACAGGAGACACCTTGAGAAAGAGGTCAGTAGTTTGAAGCAAGAAAGAGAACATCTATCCAAAGAACTACAAGAAGCAAAGGCACAAGGTGAGCAAGAAGCAAGGAGAAAGATGGCTTTGCTACATAATCAACTTCACATAGCACTCCATGAGCAAGCCATCCTCCTAAGGGAACAAGTAGAGCATCGGAACCAAGAGAAGGAACAAATGAGTATATCATGGCAAGAGTAAGAGCAAGTAATCACTACCCTTCCATAATACCAGAACTAAGGATTGGAGCAAATGAAAGGGAAGGTAAAAGAATGGGCAATTAAAAATGATGACAAGAGCCTGGCACATTTAGAGAACGAATGCATTATGGCGTGTTACAATATAGGCATGGGAATTCACCCTAAGGGTCTATAAGGGCAGATAGATGTGAATGGCCTTAAGGGGCAAGGAAAACCCTAACCCTAGCTTGGAAGAGGCTATATAAACAACCTATGGGTCCTATCAACTGTGAGATAGAGTGTACCCAAGTTGTACTCTAAGCAACTTAGTAAGCAAGATTTTATTCTTATACCTTGAGCTCTCATCTCCCTCTTGTGCATATTCTTCTTGCTGCAAACTCTAATTTTCCACATGGTATCAGAGCCTCCTCTGATCCTTTTAGCTTCCTCTATCCTCAACTTCACTAAGTGCACCTAACTTTCCATCATCTTTATCATTTCGTGCAAATCGCGAAAACGGCGCAAATCTGCAGGCGTCATCTCCCAGAGCTCAGCGCGGCCTATAGAAAGAGCAATCCTCCCAACCACCATAGGGCTTCCAAAGCCCCCCCAATGTGCTATCTCCCTCTAAGAGGGTTTGGAGAAACTCCTCCTGTGGTGGTTGCAATCAGTCAAACCCTAACTGCCTGTTTCCTGGCAGCCATAGCCAAAAAGCTTCAAGCTTTTCCATTCTTCAAATTTTTCAATTTCTAAGCACTAACAGTGATTCTAATCACTGATTGATCTTCTCCAAAGTTAGTTGAATATTTAAAAGCTCTATTTCAAAGTTTATTACCCTCAGTGGACCTCTTTAGTTCATCAAACAATCCGCATGTCACATCTCAAGTGGCATAAAACTTTGAGATGAGTGCTTATAAGCACTAATGTGGCATTTCACAATCATGTTGCTAGCTGGATGTTGACTCAATCTGGTGATTTTTAGCAAAAAAATTAAATCCATCAAGTGTTTTGTGTCATTAACCTCTTCTTGCTTAGTTGTAAGGCTATGTGTACAACTATAAACACATAGACCATATCCCAATATCAGTTTGTTGCTGGTACATGAGAGATATGAGTGTTACTATACTCTCCTCTAATTCATCCAAGAGCATAGAGTTGATCGATAAGCCGTGCTCCACCAAGAACTCCTCAAATAGGCCACATTATCAAGAAGAGTCTGAAGTCCAATCAAAGCTCACCTCGTTGAAACCTAGGAAAACACTAAAGCCTAAATCAAGGGTTGTTCAAAGAACAAGACCTCCTAAATCCTATCTTGAGATCAAGTATCTAACATGATTTAGATATCTACCCTCTCCTATGGATACCATCATGCTTCATCAACAACCCATTGCGCTTGTAGGAGCAATTCATATCGCTTCTATATAATGCCATTGTGTAGAGAACCCTTGCTCACATTATTGAGCGGTTTCCTAGGTTACCATATTCAAATCCATCAATGCATGCTTTTGTAGATGTATAATACTAGGAAACCCCATCTCCAATCGTCAACGAGGAAGGGACATCTAGAAAGATGGCAACCCCCACATGCAACCATTCTTTTCTAAATGAATGCACAGTGAGAGAGTTCTCTTCCAAGGAACCTCCATGCAAGGCTCCTCTTCTCAATCACATGCAGGTGACCACATGCATCTAGCTAGCTCCACGCAAGATCACCACCTCAAGTACTTCTTTACTCCCTTTCCCACCACTCATTCCATCCCCTTCTCTTTCCTTGCATAGGACAAAAAGTAGCTACCTCATCCACTTAACTACTCCTCTTTACCATTTTTAACCTTAGTTCTAAAGTATATCACCATTCGCCTATCATGAATTGGATAGGAACCTCTTTATGGACAATTGGTCATTGAGATTACCCTCCAAGGAGAAAGTCTTCCACTAGCAAGTAATGGTGGGGGTATTTCTCACAGGCAAGCAATTAAACAAAAGTGAAGTCACTGATGGCAACTACTAGAGTGGGGAAAAGAAATCCCTATCCCGCCTCTTCAAGGATGGTTGTATAGCAAGAGGCCTCTAGCAAGAAGTAAATGACCATTTGCAAATTCAAGGTGATGGGCAATCCTTGATGACGATTTGTATATCTGGTGTAGTAAGCAAGTTCGAAATGAGGGAAGAGATTAGGTTTCATAACATCGGGTCACCGACTTTGCAAGCGATCCTAAAAACTAGAGTCAAGGTTGTTTTTGAAGGGGTTAGTGAGCAACCAACTTGGGAAGACTTATTTTTTAATACTGTTAGTTTTGGAACTTAGTACATCTAAATACAAAGGGAAGCTACGCTAACCTATTTCCACTCCTTTGGAAGTCAATGTTTTATAATGTTTTGCTATTTATCTCCTAGTCATGTTAGTTATTCTAACTTCTCAATATAGGACTAAATTACTTGTTCCTCAACTAAGAAATGGTCCTTCAAAACCAATGTAAACATTGATATTCTTTTTTTCATTAATAGATATTTGTTCACCTAAAAGAATTCCATAAAGCAGATACAACAAACTCAACAAATACCCTCTCTCTCTCTCTCTCTCTCTCTCTCTCTCTCTCTCTCTCTCTCATTCCTTGAAGATAGAGAACCGCCCCTTTGAAACCAATCAAAACAGAGAAACTGATCCAAATACATTGCAGATTGATCTGACAAGGACAGAAATAAAGGCATTACATGTCTGAATATCCTCATTTACAGTTTTCTCACTGAAAGAATGTGACAACTGAGAAATGGTAGTAATAAGCAAGTGCTGATGCATTCATTATATCTAGTATACAAGAGTTACATAACACTATATCTAGCATACAAGAGTTTACAACAGATTTTTCAACTGCAGTACCTTAGTGCACGATAACTGCAGGGTCTACATTTACATCCTCAACCGTAAGTACATTCCAAAACATGAATTAGTATATACATTCCGCATGACATCCCAAGCTGCAATGTAGAAACTGGACACCACCGGCCAATGCAACTGCATCTCTAGAACTTGCCAAAAGTATACTGATAATGGGCATATCCCTCATGTAAAGCAGCATCTACCAGGAAAAAAAGGTTTCTGCAGAAATTAGGAGCTTGCATTAATGAAAATATTCAAAACTCAAAATAGCTAATGATATTAACTTCACAACTTGGTTCCAACATAGTAAGAACTTAGAAGCTTTCGAAAAAACAGACTAAAGAAGTATCATACTGGTCATGTAAGAAATTCAGTTTTAGAAAAGCCAGGAAAGGAACTGGAGCTACAGTTGTGAAGATATGCTAGGGTTTGCAGAGATACCACAGAGATCTTACAAACATAACCAACACGCTATGAACTTGACAAGATTGCAAGAGGAGGAGAAACTGATGAATGAATGACTGATAAAAACAATGAGAATATAGATATGGGAGGCTGGAGCTCAAGGAGTGGAGACTATCCAACAGCCAGAGTCTCTTAAGACTTGTGGGACGGGATTAAGGAAGAGTGTCAAAGAGTGTCGTCCTCTGAAAATAGATCCCGAGTGCAGCAGACCACCAATGTCGGATAAGAAATCTGATCCAAAGGGCTGACGACAGCAAGGAAGCAGGCTGAATGTCGAAATGCAGCACTTCGAAGGCTGACAATGACAGAACACAGTAATGTGCCACCTAGCAACAGTCTCTGATGGATATGCAACAGCTGGCAGCCACAACACAGCCACGTGAGAGGGCTGCAAGTGCAGGTAACTGCACCAGCAGGTGTGGAAGACAATGGGCAGTAACCACACGACAAAGATGCAACTTGGAGAGAGCAGAAGGCAGGGTAGCAGTTGTAGCTGATGGAAGAGGGGCCTGGACTGCAAAACACAGCCAGAAAAGGGTCCTTCAAAGTTTAAGGACAAATCACCACGAAAGAGTAGACAGAACCAACAGCAGCAAGGATAGCAGCAGATGGTGGGGTGGCAGCTCCAAAGCAGGGGATAACTCCAAGGGAAGGGTGGCAGCCTACTATTGAAGGGTGGGTGCAGCCGTTGGAGAGGGAGAATGATGATGATGGAGTGCTCACTGGATGTGAGAATAAGGGAATGGATGGATGCCAACATGTCCTTATATAGGGGGTTTTGGGGTAGTCCTACTGTCAGAATTAAAATGTCTTCATCATGAATAATTCCTTTAGAGTTGTTTTTTGGAGTTAAACTATGCTGAAACACATGACAATTTATTTTTGGTTGGTCAACATCCATCTCAGGCACAAAAAGGTGCCCAAGGGAAAAGAGACAACTCACCCTCTCTTACCCAAAAGGTCCTACCCCAAAGAGACCAAGACATCGAATCAAGGGTGTCACAATGGACTACCCAAGGCTCAACCAGGATTGCCGAGGCAATGGATATCTTCTTTTGAGTAGCCCAAGTGAATGGGTCTTATGAAAAAAAAAATTCGAGGCAAGAAATTTGTTAGGAGGAACCCACATAAAGAACAATCATGTGACAAGGGTGCCGATGTAGAAGTAAGACAAGATAAAGTGAAAACTCGTGAAGAGTGTGGCAACTGCTCAAGATCCTAGGTGAGTAAGGAGTGCTCAAGAATGCTCCGCTCGATGAGGTAAAACTTTGCCATGCTATCCTATGCATGGGTTTTCATTTTGGAGGGATCCCTACAATCATATGTTTTCATCCGTACCAAACAGCCAATATATACACAATTCAAAAGCTAAGGGGTAATGCAATTGGGTCATGCTCATGCAACAAGAGGCCAGTTGGGTTTTACAACAAGTTGCCAATGTCAACGACAAGAAAGCAAAGTTGAAACTTGAATCTACCATTGTGGGAAATCAACCCCCTCTCAAACCATGGATGTCAATGCCGAAGGAGAAGTTGGAGTCAACTCATGATGCCTAACATGAGACTAGAAGCTACATACCAATACTTCATGTTCAAATGCTTGCTAAGCTAAGAAAGAAAACAAAGCTAAGCTAGAATGCAACTAAACAAAAAAAAAATTAAATAAGTGAGAATCCCCAAGGTACTATTAGAATTTGTCAATTCTATGGGCAATACCCAACGTTTTAGTTAGTTGGTTTGTAGTGTGAACACAACTACATCATAAGTTGTGTCACCACTTCTAGAGTTAGTTCTAGAGTTAAATTAGCTCTAGTTGAGTTAGGGATAGGTCTAGCTTACTTAAGGCCTATTGTACTTTTCTTCTGTCATTCTGGCGCTTGTATCTTTTGACTGTGAAACTACTGCACACTCTTGCTCATTCTCTTCTCTCTCTCTCTCTCTCTCTCTCTCTCTCTCTCTCTCTCTCTCTCTCTCTCTCTCTTTTTTTTCGTAAAAGGTAATTGTATTAATTACGAAGAAAGTACAAGATTACATGATTACACGAGTACAAGAGGCACGAGGGCCATAGGCCAACGTGTGGGAAATCCCCGGACTAGGGTACTAAAAAGTTACACCAATCATGGCAAGGACCCAAAGGCAATTGCCAAATGCCAGGAATACAAATCCTCCCGAGGGAGCAAGTCAGAGTGCCTGATGAGATCTAGCTGCCAATGCAAGAGCCCTTTAAGCCTTGCAATATGTCGCGGTACATTAGAAGCCGAATCAAAGAGAAAAGCATTTCGGGTGGTCCAAATGTGCCAGCATCCCCAGTATCTGAAAAAATGGAATAAGATCTTCATATGTAACGGTGGTGGTGTGGGATACTTCGGGCACACAAAAACCCAATCGAAGGGAGTCAGTGAAGACCCCACCACCGCGTGCCAGATTCGTGACAAGAGTGACCAGATATTCTTGGCGAGCGGGCAAGAAAGAAAACGATGTCGGGCCGATTCCGCCGAAGTGGTGCAGAAGAAGCAAGTGCCATTCGAGATTCGACGCTTGGAAAGGGCCGAGGCAAGAGGAAGACCACCAATCATTACCCGCCACAGAAAGACCTTGCATTTGAAAGGTGTCTTGTTCTGCCATCCCTCCATCAGCGTTGCCTGCCACCATGACAGTGATTTCCGCAGGCCCCAAACAGCATTAACTTTCACGCCCAACCATTGGTGATCTTTAATGAGAAGATGATACACCTGATTAGTAGAGGCCTTTTCCAGACTCAACCGGCCTGCAAGGTCCCAGTCCTGCCAAGGGCGATCCATAGCCAGGGCAGGAAAGGGTTGCCTACCCTGAAGTTCCGAGGAAAGCTTCCCCCATAAATCACGGTATCCGCGCGGGATCCTGAAAAGTCTCCTAGCAGTCCGAAATGATGCAAGGACATTGCGAGTGGCAAGGGTAGCATCCGCAATCGAAGTCACACCCAAACGGGCCATGCGGTTAAATCTCGGTCTGAGCTGATGTTTATCTTCCCATGAAAGTAATGTGGATACCGCCAACAATTCCAGCTGAAAAGAATTTGTCTGCACGCGGTCCCCTACAGGATGCCAACGGGCCTTTTGGAGCACCACTTTCCAAGAGCCGACCAAATGCACTAACAAAGAGGAAGAGGGACTGGAGAAACGAGCGTCAGCATTAAGGACATGCCACCATGAGGCTCGAAGCCGTGTGTTACCCTGGCGGAGGCCGCTGTCCTCAAGAAAATAACGGGCTATGATGGTCCACGGGTGATGATCCACACACATGGCACGAAACAGAGACCAACGAAGAGCCAGCATATGAGTTTCTGCATCCAAAATAGCTCCACCACCCATGCGCTTAGGGGTACATGCATGTGACCATGAAATCCAAGAAATGCCTGCCTGCAGTGAATCTTTCTTCCATAGCATGAAACGAATGGGATGAGTAAGAGCCTTCAAAGTACTGGGCGTCCATGGCAGTAATGGCAGGAAATACGTCAGCATTGGTAGCATAATTGTCTGAGCCACTTTGAGGCGGACATGGAACGGCCAGGCTTGCGACTTCCAATACATAAACTTCACGGCCAGTTTGTGTGAAATCCACTCCAGCAGGGCCTTTGGCCGTACATCCACCCCCAATGGGTATCCAAGATGCCTGACAATCGCGCCACGAGAAACCACCTGGCCCTGCCAGCCTAATGACTCTAAATCAGGCTCCGTGCAACTGAGAATGGCTGACTTGAAGGCATTGATGCGAAGACCAGAAGCTTGACCAAAGAGCGTCCAAACATCTAATGCCTTGCGAATGTTATCCCTGTCCGCCTGCAAAATCATAAAGGAGTCATCAGCCAAGGATTGGCTAATGAAGTGCTGCCCCAAAGGAAGAGATAACCCTGCCAGCTGGGCAGAAGCCGCCATGGAGGATAACATTGAAAGGACCGGGTGAGTCGCCAAGGCAAAGAAGAGAGGACTCAAAGGGCAGCCTTGTCTGAGCGAGCGTGCAAGGAGAAATGGCTCTGTGACCCCACCATTAAGCATGACTCTTAAAGAAGCCTCAGTACTAATGGTGTAGATCAATCGGGACATGCGGATCCCAAAGCCCATAGCAGACATAAGCTCTGCAAGGAAAGACCAGTCCACACAGTCAAACGCCTTTTCCAGGTCCAGTTGAATCAAGACCACTTGCTGATTGGAGTGCCTCGCATAATCAATAGCCATTTGCACATTCAAGATATTGTGCAAAATGTTGCGTCCCTTAATGAAACCATATTGGAGGGGGTGCACAAGAGCTGGAAGGTGCTTGTGAAGCCGATTTGCCAGCACTTTGGAAAAGATTTTATACATCACGCCCATCAACGAAATTGGTCTCCAGTGTTGCAGCTTTGACGGCGAAGGAACCTTGGGGATCAGTTTGATGAGGCCTTCTTTCCATGAAGAAGGCATGACCCCTGTTTCCCAAACCTGCTGGAACATGACCACCAAAGGCTTTACCAACTGCGTGGCTGAGTGCTCAAAAAATTCATTAGTGAGACCATCCCAACCAGGACTTTTATCCTTAGGCAGGTGCAACAACACATCCATAACCTCCTCTTCGCAAATATCCGCCTCCAAAGAGGCTTGCATATCAAGCGGAACCTGCTGGTGGACCAGCTGATAGAAGACCGAGCGGGCATGTGTAACCTGGCTAGACGGCAAGGATGAAGAACCAAAAAGATCCATAAACGACGGCGGCGACAAAGAGAGGCAGTGTGAATCCCATACTGCCGAGCAACCCGCTGCACATTAGAGAGCAGGCGTGCAAACGAAGCCAAGCCCTCAGAGGCGAAGTCCAATAAGAACCTCTCAATCAGTTGCTGCATATAATCCTGAAAAATTGGATGCTTCAAATAAGAGGAGTTGAAGCGTAAAGGGAGCTTATCCAGGAACTGCATAAAAGGTGCCACAGATTGTGCCCGCATCTCAAGCTGGAGGGGAAAATGATCCGACAACGTATATTGCTGCAAGACCTTCATCTCCAGCATCTCGGGAAGAAAATCATCCCCCTGCATGATATACATTCTGTCCAATCGCGACCAAGTGGTTGCATATTGCGCAGAATGAAAAGTAAAACCTGAAACAGAAGGGTGAAGCCACGACCAAAGATCTTGCTTAAGTATGTGCAAAGCAAAGGAGTTCCACACCCGGCTTTCTGGCGTATCCATTACCGAATGCCCTGAGGTGGACTGCGAAGAGTCAACACACATATTGAAATCTCCCATCAAAAACCCTCTGCGGCCAAGTGCCATGGAGCCCTGCAAAGTCAACCATAGATCCCGTCGGGATGTGGGATCATTGGGAGCATAAAGTCCCAGCAGCCATAAAATCTCACCTTCAAATAGGACTTCGATTACCAGAAAGCGGCCGTGCACATCATTTTTAACAAGAACAGGCTGGTATTTCTCATGAACAATCATCAGCACGCCCGAATAATGCTTAGCATGTGTCCCTGCATAAAACAGACGAAATCCACGACAATCCACAACCTTTCCTGCCTCACCATGACTTTTGTGCTCCACTGCACATAATACATCCCACTGATTTTCATGCAAGACAGACCACATGGTATGCTGCTTATGGCGAGAGCAAATGCCTCGCACGTTCCACGTGGCAATCTTCATATATTTTCAAACAAAGGAAGTCAGGAACGAGGCGCCTGTTGCCTCGATTGCATCTTTTCCGCGAGGGCATCCAGGACACCCTCATCCAGAAAATCAGCCAATACTGCAAATGAATTCGGGCGACCTGCTTTAGAGGTAGAAGGGAAATCCACTACCTTGGGAGCAGGGCGGGGATAATGCCTATCCCAAGGAGTAATCACATTGCCTTTCGCATCAAACGCCAGCTTAGCAGGTGGGCCCTTGGGGCCCTCGGAATAGACTTTCCTTGAAGACGGATTGCGGGGGGCTGACGGGGCCATGGTACGCACAACCTGCTGTGGGGTGACCATGTCTTTCCTGCGCGTGTACGTGCGCACGGAATCCGGGGAAACATGAGGCCCAGGATCTGCCAGGCCTGCGTCCAACTTTTTACCTTTTTTTTGTCGTGCCTCAATCCAATCAGAGCTAGGAGAATCCAAAGCTCGGACCTGTTGTTTACCTTTTTCCATGACAGTAGGGGGCTGAAGGGTCTCCTGTGTCTGGGCATCAAGCACCATGTCATCCTTGGGCTGCACAACCTGCGCCTCCTCAGAAGACAGTTGCCGTTCCGGGCATTCAGCTACAAAATGCCAAAATTTACCACATGAAAAGCAGTGACCGGCAAAATTGCCCCATTTCAGGCGAAAATGCAAAGGATGCATGCCAGCGCAATTGAGGCGAAGCCACGCAGGCCTTTTCCTGGCCGTATCCCATAACATGCATAGACGGTTTCGGTTCATAGCCCTGAGGCTGGGGGGAACCAGCACTGTGCCCACAACCGCCATCGCGTCTTTCAACAATGGCCAATATACCGCTGGACAATTTTCCACTTCCACCCACACCGGGCATTCGCGTTGAAGCAGACGCTGGAAGTCAGCCATAGGGCGCCATGGCACCACATGGACCAAGCGGCGGTCAAAAAATAGTGGCAACTTGGACAGTAGCTCAGCTCGATGCGATTCGGATTTCAACAGCACCTCATAAAAGCCACGAGGGCCAAGGAAGATCTCCTCAACATACTCCCCTTGCAATAAGTGGTGCATCCACTGGCGAATATGTGAGAGCACTGGGATCCTGCCGGTGAAAAAAAGTATAATTGCACGGTCATAGAACACCGAGAAGGACCGCAAGACTGATTTTGGGTCCACTGTCGCTTCCAGCACATCATCCGCAGCCGCAGCAGAGAAAGTTTCATTATTATGCTGGACATAATCGCCAAGCAGAGTATTGGCAAAGTCCAGCAAATGCTCCCAGTCTATTTCCTGCGAATCCACAGGTTCGGAGGCAACCTGCGCATAGGAACGGTCCTGAGGACCCATTGGCTCGTCTGAAGTGTGCTTAGAGCGTTTGCCTGCCGGCAGCAGTTCAGAACCCGGAGGCGGCTCCTCCGTGCATGGCACCATATCCCCCGGCTCCTCGGTATCGGAATCAGGGCCAAGGGCTGCCACCGTCCGGTCGAGAAAATCCATATCCAGGCCAGCCATACCGCTGTCTTCTCTCTTTCGCTCGCTCCCTCACTGCAGCAGCAGGATGCACTGTCTACAGTCTCTGCTCTTCAATAATCTGCTGCCTCCTCGACACAGATCTGTCCTTGTAAAATGTCTATCTGCCTGTCCCTTCCTCTCTCTCTCTCTCTCTCTCTCTCGCTCTCTGTCTCTCTCTCTTGCTCGCTCCGCAAGTCCCGCAAACCGGCACAATCAGGGAACCACCTGGCTGCAGCAACAGGACTGCAACGGGGCACCTGTGCAGAACAGGACAGACGCGCGCCGGTGAACCCCTGACGAATAGGGCGTGTGAAGGCAGGCGAGCAGCTGAGGGCACAGATCCAGGTGAGTGTGCAACGTCCGAGGGGAGACGTCAAGCAGAACTCCTTGCAGTGGGCCACAGTCGCACAGCAGAGGGCGAGCGGGTTTGGACCTGATGGCCACGGCAGAGGACGGATGCGACGGCAAGAAAAGAGGCAGGGACGATGCAGACCTGTGAAGTGCGGGTGTCGTCGGCGAAACTTGAGCCTCCACAGGTAGGCGGGCGCGTGCAGGCGGACGTTCGGCGGCAGGAAACGACAACTTGCAGGCAGGAAACGACGAACGAGGCGATTTAGGGTTTCTGCTGGCGGCACAGGAGCCGGACGCGAATGACGGCCATCTCCACGCTCGCCTCTCTCTCTCTCTCTCTCTCTCTCTCTCTCTCTCTCTCTCTCTCTCTCTCTCTCTCTCTCTCTCTCTCTCCTCACTGCCTCTCTCTCTCTCTCTCTCTCTCTCTCTCTCTCTCTCTCTCTCTCTCTCTCTCTCTCTCTCTCTCTCTCTCTCTCTCTCTCTCTCTCTCTCTCTCTCTCTCTCTCTCTCTCTCTCTCTCTCTCTCTCTCTCTCTCTCTCTCTCTCGCCATTTCCAACATGTGGTATCAGAGCTGCTTCCACACGCGGATTCCGAATAGCCATCGTCAATGGTGTTGCTCCACCAAGGTCCTGCTACAACCAACGTCCAGCCCAAGGAAGAGAAGTTACTGTTTTGGAGAAGCTACTGCTACTATTTTCAACTTGCACTTAGTCCTGTACAAAGTCTTACATACAAATCTATACACATAGCCTCTCTTAGCCTTGTTCGTAATATTCTCAAACCTACTTGCCATTTTCTCAACCTTCCTCGCCATTTTCTCAATCCTGCCCTACCATTTTTTGCAGATCTGAGAAAAAACATAAAAGCCCTAATTTTCCAAATTTGGGGGTTTTCGAAAACTTCTGCCATTTCTCATTCATCTTGCTCATTGCATATCTAATTTCGAAGAAATTTCAATTTCTCACACTGCGTGCCAAGAAATTTTGAGATTTTCAATCAACTTTTCCAATTTCTCAAATTTTCTCCAGGAAAGTTGGGGCTTTTGCCCGATTCACATTCACGTGCATGAATCTCCACTGAATTTGCCAACATTGCACTTCTTCGACATTGGTGTGAGAAATTTGAGGCTTTTCTCTTTTTTGGCTTTGGCACGCATCATGAGGTGGCTCCCAGGTGTTGTTGGATATTGTTGGCATGCATCAGGAGGCGACATTTCTGCGAAAATTCGGATTGTAAGATATAAATATCTTCAATTTCTTTGAAATTTTGCGAAGAAATTTGGGGCTTTTGCATGATACACATTGCAAGGCAAATAACAAGTGGTACGGCAGCATTAATTTGTTGTGCCAGTCAGATTTGGTAACAAAATTTGGGGAGATTCAAAGGTGAGACTCAACATTAAGTTGCTGTAATTTGTACTTTTGAGGGCACGCATTTTGAGGCAGGTGTGGTACAGCAATGCATTGCTGTTATTTCTAGGCTGAGTGCTCATTTGTGTGACATTATGCACACTTTGGCATTTGTGTGACAATTTGGTGCTTGTTTCTAAATCTCGTGGGGATTTTTTGTCCTCCGAGGAGTACACACCATACTTCAGCACTAAAGTGTTTGGCTGCAGATTTTTGTTCATTACTAACGACTTGGGGCGTCAAGGGAATAATGATCAGAGCAACATTCTTGGTGTCCTCACTCAAGAGGAGAAGCTTAATGGCTCCAACTACCTGCTGTGGAGTTTTCTGGTCCGCAACCTTCTTGTTGCAAAGAACTTGTGGATCTATGTTACAGGTGACTTGCAGCGACTAGGAGGTCTCGCATCTTAGACACCTCAGTGTCATGCTTGAGGACACATTGCTAGTGCTGGTGCTACTACCCCTCCTACGGAGAATCAAAGGAAATGGGATTCGAAGGATACTCAAGCACTTTCCTTGATAGCATTGTTAGTAAAAAGGGCCATCACTCCACATATTTGGTCTTGCAAGACCTCAAAATCAACATGGGACATACTTAAGTGTTTGTTTGCTGCCCGCAATAAGGCCAAGATCTCCTATCTTCACAGAGAGTTGATGAATGTAAACATAGATGAGGGTGATAGCATGACAAATCACCTTACTCATATACAGGATTGGAATGAGCAACTGCTCAATGTTGATGAGATTATTCAAGATGCTAAATTGATGAACATCACAATGAACTCTCTTCCAAAGTCATGTCTTGGTTTTCACACCTCTTTGATGTTGGCAACCCCTTACTTTTGTGGAATTGGAAAGCCTCTTGTTGCAAAAGGAATAGACTCGAAAGAATGTTGCATTGCGTTCAAGTGATGTGGCTATGCTTTCCAAGTTTAAAGACAAGGGAAGATCTAGGCCACGTCCTCATTGTGGGAAGACCTCGCACCTTGAGGAGAAGTGTTGGAATATATACCATTCGTCACTGCAGCCTTCCTAGACTCAAGATCCACGTTGTCTTCACCGAGCCGACTATCTTTGTTGAGGATTCTTCAACATGAGCCACTTTTATGACAGGTTGGCAAGAGGGGGCTATCTATGCTCCATTCCCCTTCCATTGTGCAAGGCCCTCCAAGGCAGTTTTCTATTGCCACACCTATTCCTAATTGTGCACCATTTATCCCACAAGTTCCATCCCATCCCCCACCATCTCCTCTGGCGGTTCCCTCATACCTCCCATCCCTTTCAAAGGGAAACGATATTGGTGATGAGGTTGTGGATTTCTTGGTCCTTTGTGTTTTAGGGAGGGCTTCCTAGGATCGTGAGGAGTTTCTTCAGGGTTTCAATCTACTTTGGACCTTTCTTTTATACAGCTCCCCCTTTCTTCGCCATCGAGCCACCATTCCCTACCGCTTGGCCCTTGGTCCCTAGTATTTCTATGCAACTTATGGTGCCTTCAATAGTTCCTCGCTATCATCTCATAGTTGGGTTAGAGGCTTGGCTCACCCATCCCCAACTAGAGTTTTCTGGAGCGATTTGTTCGAGACCTCTTTGTTTTCATTGCCCTTTGGTAGCCTTCCATTTGATCGGATGTTTCTATGGAAGTCTTGCTACTTGGCTGGCTAACTACATCGACATTGACACTCTTCCTGCCACCCTCCAATCTGCATCTCCTTTGGCCTTCCGCCACATCCAAGATCTGAGAGGGGAAGTTAGAACTAGAGAAATTTTCTTGTTGCCCTGTTTAGATAGCCATGGAAGCTATCATAGACTGCCAAGACCTCCCAAAACTGTTGTTACCTAGAGCTAAATGCTACCCCTACATCCATAGGGCCTTGGGCTGCAGTCACCTAGTCCAAAAGCCTCCCCTAATGGCTGCAAATGGTCTCCAACAGCACATTACCTGATCACACAGCCTATCTCAAACCGGTGCACCACAGAATGACTCTCTCTCTCTCTCCAAAACCATTTTTCCTACTTGCACGTGCAAGTTTTGGTTTGTGGCAATCTTCCAAAAACAATTTCTAGTATTATCCAACTTTATCAAATTAATTTTTAGAATTTTTATTTTTAAAAATTAATTTAATAATTATTTATGACTCAAAAAAAAATCTAACTAGCCAATAATTAAATTGGCAAGGCCAATTTATCTTTCAAGTGATCCTGAGGACTCATTAGCCCCGAACTCACATTCATTAATTGACTAATGCCAATTCTCTAGTGTCACTCAACTAAATCATTTAGGCCAAATTTTGACACCAAATACCACCTAGTACCTATCCAATATAGCTTATTACAACTTTTACCTTTGGCAATCACTAATATTTTGGGGTCCTAGGTTCCACACTGTGGAACCAACCTGCACCTCACATGTGCAAGTCACATTTGCACATTTGATGAGCTCTTTAATAAAATGATAAGCAAAGCATCAAAATTTCACATCCTCGACATAGTATAGGACATTGCTAGCGAAAGGGGCATGCACGGGGGACATTGTTACAGGTGATGGGTATGAAAAGGTAAGTTTCTTGTCCATTACTCATGTTTGGATTTTGTATTTAGGAGATACTTGTGCACAAGGGTTTTCAAGGGTACTGATGATTGGAGTCCAAGAAAGCTACCACTCCACAGCTATGGCAAGCCATCGTTAGTAGCTGAACTCTTGTGGCCCATATAGGTATCAACATTTTTGTTTTTATAGTGATATGTGATTTTTAATATGATCATTAAATTTAATGGCAATATCACATTTAATGTTAATTGTTACATTAACAATTAACCTTGACGCATATATGCATATCCCTAAGCCTCAGCGAGACAAATTCGAAGCGGCTTCCCGAAGACACGATTTTTGTTGGCTACAGCTCCCAGTCCCAAGGATATCGCCTGTATGATCCCGTGAAGTGGAATGTCTACATGACCCGAGATATGCAGTTCGTGTCGGCCATAACAAGGGGTGAGGAGCACCCCGTACTTGGAGATCCGAGGGACAGTTAGGTTCCCGAGATAGTCCCTTTGGAGCCAGAGCCTCTTGATGAAGATTCTACTTCAGATGCAGAGTGTTCTCTTCCACCGGCCATCCCAATGGAGCTTCCGCCGATGGATGTACCTGAGTCTTCAGCAGATGCAGAGCGACGCAAGGAAAGCCTCCTTCTCGTTGGGCCCGTGACACACTCCGAGATTCAAGGATCAAGGGGATTCTTGAGGAGTGGAAACCGCAGGATGGACCGCGGAGGTCACGGAGGCACCAAGCACATTCTACGGAGCTTGTTTGCTCTAACTATTGTTTGATGATCCGTGCTATGCAAGATCAAGAACCCACCTCCATAAAAGAGGCTTTGCAGTCCGACCATTGGCGGAAATCTATGGAAGCCCAGTTGGAGGCTATTGAGAGGAATGGCACTTGGTACCTCGTGCCTCATCCCTCTCACAAGAAAGTGATTGGCGTCAAGTGGGTCTTCAAGACCAAGCACAAGGCCCGCCTTGTTGCTAAAAGTTTTGCTCAGTGCCCAAGCATTGACTTCCATGATACTTTTGCCCCCACTGCTCGTATAGCGACTATTAGAGCTGTTCTTGCCTTGGCTGGCCATAGGAGATGGTCTATCTACCAGTTGGATGTGAAGTCAGCCTTCCTCAATGGTGACTTGAAGGAGGAGATCTATGTGGAGCAACCTCCTAGCTTTGGATCCCTATATGGGAAAGTATACAGGTTGAAGAAGGCCTTGTATGGCCTACAGCAAGCTCCGCATGCATGGAACGAGAAGATTAACTCGTTCCTTTAGTCAAAGTTGGGTTATCGGCACTCCCAGGCCGATCCGCAACTTTATGTACACACTTCGGAGACTAGTCATGTGTTGTTTGTGTTGTATATTGATGATTTGATTATTACAAGTGACCATGCACAGAATAGACAAAGACAGCTTTACATCAAACGTTCGACATGACGGACTTGGGGCTTATTCATTTCTTCTTGGGTCACGAGATTTATCAATCTCAAAGGGGGATTTTCATCTCTCAACATAGATACGTTCAAGAGCTCTTGGTGACTTTTGAGATGGAGACTTGTCGGACTATTTCTACTCCTATGGATCCGAACTGGAAGGCCACTTTACACTCAGATTCTCCCTTGATGGATGCTTCCCACTACCATCAGCTAATTGGATCATTGATTTGGCTCCTCAACACTCGTGTTGATCTTTGTTTTGTTGTAGATCTCTTGGCGGGGTTCATGAGTGAACCAAAACAGGTGCATTGGCAAGCTGCCCTGAGGATTCTTCAGTATTTGAGGGGGACCTTTGACTTAGGGATTTCTTATCCAACAGGTACAGGTGCTTCAGATCTTGCTCTTGCAGGTTGGGGCGACTCGAATTGGGCTAGTGATGTGGACCACCGGCGGTCTACTACAAGCTATTGTTTTACCTTCGATGTAGGTGTTATCTCATGGAACAGCAAGAAGCAACCCACGGTAGTGTTAGCAAATATGTCAGCTCATGTGTGAGTTTGAGCCGTAGAGGCTTGGGCACATTATTTAGGTTATTTAGGCATTTTTATTGTGTCATTTTATGGTCATATTGGGCATTTATTGCTGGCCGACCTGACATATTTTATGGCATTATTTATGCCTATTTATTCTCGGCTCCTCCTTAGTTGGCTAGTTCACCACCTGGAGTTCTTGTGGAGAGAGGAGCCGATGTCGGTGCCCACACAGCCAGTGACTCACTGTTGTATGCGACAGTCTCGTGTCTGATATATGGATTCCATTTCCCGAGTATACATTTGAGTTCTCATCTATATTGTGTTCTTTCTTTCCCTTTCT
This sequence comes from Lygodium microphyllum, assembly GCF_053477565.2. Lineage (NCBI taxonomy): Eukaryota > Viridiplantae > Streptophyta > Polypodiopsida > Schizaeales > Lygodiaceae > Lygodium > Lygodium microphyllum. Next base: position 84,407,097 of record NC_141141.1, on the reverse strand, counting down.
CTTTTGTCTTGTGTTTCAGTAATTTATTACAGCTTATGCTTACGCTTCCATTGCTGCACCACTTCTAACATGGTATTAGAGCTCAGGATTTGTGCTCCTGCTGTGTTTTCTTGCTCATTTCAGGACTGTTTTCACCCTTGCTAATCAGGTGACTGCTGCTCCATACAGGCGACCTGCTTTACCTGCGTTTTCTGCAGATTTGCAATCGCCTGCTGTCTACAGCCCCTCTGCTGCCTGCATTTTCAGTTTTCAGGCTGCTGCGACAGTCTTCCAGCCTGTTTGTGGCAGTATCCAGCCTGCATTTTGGTGTTCCTGCCTCCTTCCTGGAGGGGCGACTATACCTTCAGGTCGTTTTTGCTGTTTTTGGCAGTTTTTGATTGATTTTTTGACTTTTTGCAGCAGTTTTTGTCTTCTTATGGTCAGATTTTGGGTTATACTGTATGTGAACTCTTGTTTTTTGCAGTCTGTGCTCGTGTTTTGGCCGTGTTTCCTCTCCAAATATCTTCTCTTCTCTACTTCTCTTCTAAATCCTGGAGCTAGGATTGATATCCAAGTCCATGATGGGCTGGTTCTTTGACAGAGAACGGGTGGCTTTCGTCTGGAGCTCACATGAGGGGACACTTTAGCAATCTGGCCAAAGGCAGGGAATTCATGGTCACATATGTTCCAAATGTATTTTTGACAGGATGGTCATGTATGCTATTGAGAGACATTGGGACAGACATAGAGATATACTATGATCTTCTCTATTTTCCGGAGCTAGTACGATCAACATGGACATTAGGTTCTCTCCGAGGCACCTTGGTGGTGGCTTGATCACCCACTGCTTGGGTATCCATGGTTCTACTGGGTGGTTCTATGTTGTATGGTTTATGATTCATTCTCATTGCACCATTGTATTGTATCAGATTTGAGATCACCCATGATCTGAGAGAGGGTGTTAGCAGATATGTCAACTCATGTGTGAGTCTGAGCTGCAAAGGCTTGGGCACATTATTTAGGTTATTTAGGCATTTTTTATTGTGTCATTTTATGGTCATATTGGGCATTTATAGCTGGCTGGCCTAACATATTTTATGGCATTATTTATGCCTATTCTTCTGGGCTCCTCCTTAGTTGGCCAGTTCACCACTTGGAGTTCTCATGGAGAGAGGAGCCGGTGTCAATGCCCACACAGCCAGTAACTCACTGTTGTATGTGACAGTCTCGTATCTGATATATGGATTCCATTTCCCGAGTATACATCTAAGTTCTCATCTATATTGTGTTCTTTCTTTCCCTCTCTTTTGTCTTTTGTTTCAGCAATTTATTACAGCTTATGTTTGTTGCACCACTTCTGACAGGTAGCCCTTTCTTCTACTGAGGCAGTGTATCGGGCTGCTTCTTCCACCACAAGTGAGGTTGTGTGGCTTTGGAGATTGTTGCAGGAGCTTGGCTGCCCTCAAACTCGTCCTACTCTTCTACAATGCAACAACGAGAGTTGCATTGCCGCCTTGGTCCAGAATCCTGTATTCCATGCCTGGACGAAGCACATCGAGATCCAGTACCACTTCATTAGGAAGAAGCTTCTGGATGTGACCATTCATATGGAGTACTGCAAGACGGAGGATAATCTTGCAAATTTGTTTACGAAGGCACTTCCTAGGCTCTTCTTCGGAGACATGCCAAATCCCTTAGCCTTATGCCTCGTCCAAGATCTGAGAGGGGGTGTTAGAGATCATCCCTTGGACATAGGCATTTTTCTCTTTCAGGTAGTGTACGGAGCAGTTCAAAGTCAGTCTGAGTGCCACGTCAGCAGCAGGTGCCATGTCATCATTTTTACCAAGTCAGTAGTCACACGTGTGGGGGGAGATGTCGCAGATGCCACATGGCAAAGGATTGTCCAGTCGGACAAAGGACTCTACAGTCGGACAGTTTTTGGCATTTTTTATGCAGTCAGTGCAACCGACCTGATGCTGGACATTGTTCTTTTTCAGGCTATACATAGCCAGTCTTTTGGCACACTCTCAATTATTCGCAGGCACTCTCAGCAGTTTGTGGAGATCAAATCGTGATCAAGCCTTGCTGTCCTCGAGTTGTGCGCGTGTAGTGACATCAACGAGGAGGAGATACGTAGACATACGCACTGCTCCTGTGTACAAACTTGCATTCCTTTGTATTCAGCATACTTCCTATAGCAAATCTTGTTCTACTATCTCTCTCTCTCTCTCTTCTCTCAATGTTCACTCTCTCTCTCAGTCTTGGTCCCACGCTTCCGCATCACTGCACTCTGACAGGTTCAAACCAATTTTCGTCCTATTGAGTATCCATGCTCCAAACGGGAGAATGATAAGGATGGTCGACCCAAGACCTTCACAAAACAAGCACATTATCCCTACCATTACTGGGTGTTGATGAAGAAGGAAAATGGCTATGGGTATAGCAAATATATGAAGCAAGCAAGAAAAGCAAAGCAGGCAAGCAAGCTAAGGAAAAACTGCCTTGGAGACTGCCATGGGCAATGCCACGAATATGGTGGATCCAGAGTCAACTACTCCAAAAGACCGAAAAGGGATAAATGCGCACAGATGTATATTTACATGAACAGAATGCCAATGCATGGGGTAATGCAAAGGGCGATACAAGATGTCATGCTCACGCAAGATGAAATGCAACGGTGCCACTTGGACAATGCCCTCGCAAGGGAATTGTTCACTTGCCCAAGCGCTCTTTTACAATCAGGTCATCCTGACAGTGCGGATGAAGTTACAAAGGTCCATAATACAATACAGGAATGAATGTCTAAAAATGGTAAGCATCATCACTATCACTATCAAGACCCCTCTCAAACTGAAAGGGAAAGCAAGAGGGAAGCACCCTCTCCCCGTCAAGCTGAAGAAGTAGGGGAGGGAGTACCCAAACCGATCCTAGATAATAGGTACTGAAGAACCGGCCGGTTGACCGCTTTGGTCAAAATATCTGCAAACTTCTACGATGTAGGCACAAACTCTAGACGGATAGTGCCTAGCTCAACCTGCTCTCTGGAAAAATGGAGGTGGACTCCCACATGCCGCGTCCGTGGTGTAATATTCGGATTGCCCGCAAGGGCAATGGTACTCTGGTTGTCGCAATAAACAACGGTGGGAGAGTCGCATGGGAAATGAAGTGCCGCTAATGAACTCCTTAAGTAGATGGCCTCGGTGGTGCCATCGAAGAGAGCCCGGTACTCAACCTCGACCGTAGAAGCCGCCACAATCTCCTGCTTACAGCTTGACCAAGAAATGGGAGCTGTGCCCAAGATAAAGAGGTAGCCGCCATGGAAACGTGGAGTGTCGGGATCTCCTATCCGATCAGAATCAATGTGCCCTTGCAAACAGAAACCAAAACCATATGTCAGGCCATAAGAATAAGTACACCGTAAATAACACAACGCACGAAGACATGCAATCCAATGTGACATCCTAGGTGCAATGAAATACTGACTGAGTATGCTAATTGAGTAAGCTAAATCTGGCCTAGTGTGAATTAACCAAAGTAGTTTTTCTACAACAGAGCAATAGATATGTGCATCGAAGGGCTATTCTAGGCTATCCTTCGACAAGTGGACAGTAGGATCAAGAGGCATGGCCACAGTTTGTGTCTAATCCAAAGTGTGTTGTTCCACTAGCTGAAGTGCGTACTTCTGCTTTGACAAAAAAATGCATCCCCCAGAACGACACCCGAAGACTCTGAAGTGGGAAATGACTGGCTGAGAGCCAAAAAATGCCTCATACAGGGTCTTCTGAAGAAGCGCCGCAGTCGGGTACCGATTGAGGATGTACACCGAAGTGTTAACAGCCTCATCCCAAAGGCGCTCAGGAAGCTCTGCTGTGAACAGCATAAAGCGTGCCAATTCCATGATTGTCCGGTTCCTACACTCTACGACTCTAATCTGAGAGGGAAAGTTAGTAAAGGTGAGCTGGCGAGGGATGCCATGCTTCAGTAGAAACTCGGAAAACTCGTAGGAGATAAACTCACCACCGCTATCACTCCTCATACAACCAACACAACGTCTAGTCTGGTTACGAACCAATAGCACCCAAGCAGAAAAATAAGTAAAAGCATCGGACTTATGCTTGAGAAAGTATACCCACATGTATCTAGAATGATCATCCACTATCTAAAAGAAGTACAGTGTGCCATTTAAGGCGGCAGTGGATGTCGACCCACAAAGATCAACATGAAACAATCTAAGAGGCTCCTCAACACGATGTGTTACTGCTAAGGGAATGGGGTACAGTGCTGCTTTCCGAGCTGACAAGCTTTATAGACATCGCGAGCTAGTTTTAGGCGGTGAAGGCCCTCATCAAGTTGACGGCGGGATAACTCATAAAGAGAGTCATAACCAAGATGCCCTAAGCAAAAGTCCCAAAGACGCTCATTGTTTGTATGCTCCCGAGATGTGGCTAATGCCTCGAAGTTATGAAACACAGAGCCCTCGGCTGTCGGCTCGGTCAGAAAGTGTGTCGTGTGGTAAAGGCCATTAGGCTGTGCCTCACTACGAGCAATAACTAAACTAATCTGAGAGTCAAGGATCTCGACTATGGTCGCTGTAAAGAAAACCACTCGCCCCAATTACCAAAGCTGCTGAACAGATAACAAGTTCACCCCAAGCTGGGAGACATGGCATACATTGTCCAGTGAAACCAGATCCAAAACCTTGTCAATGGCAAAACTGACGCTACCTTGAGCTTGAATCTTGACCGAGGAGTTGTTTCCTACGCAAACTCGCCCGGCTGCAGGGGCTCAGGTACGGAAAATGTCCACTATAGGAGTCATATGATGTGTAGCTCCATTGTCCACAATCCAAACTGGAGTTGAAGTGCTTGACTGTGACGAGTGGACTTCTGCGGTAACCTCGTCAAGAGGCAACTCACAAATGTGGACGAGACTCGCATTTGATGTCTCTATGGAGACGATATGGCCCTCAGCAGACCAGTCAGACAAGCCCTCTGGAGTTGAGAACGTTGTCGCGACTGAGATGGCTGAGCGGTGGCAATATGAGTCTGACCTTCAAACTGCCCCTTGCTATCACCCTGCCTCCCCTGCTGGGGTTTGTCCCACTAAGGGGCAAGGGTCTAAGACATAGATTTGGGTGTTGTGCCTCTGGCCTTTGATCCACACTCGTCGTCAAAATGACGAGCCTTTTGACAATGTTGATAATACCTATTCTTTTTCGGCTACATTCTGCCACCCTTGTTTGAGTTGTGAGACTAGGAGTTTCCTTGTGATTCCCCAAATTGATTTTGTTTTTTATTTTAAGTAGAGGTTTGATTTTGTTTACCCTTCCCTTGTTGCCCCTTCTCAGAATGAGCAAAAAGAAACCCTCTGAGGAAGAGTTCATATGAAATTGATCGAACAATTATGCGTAACACAACAGCTGACACTCAAATTCATAGAAAGTAGGTATGCTTTGAAACTATATCTTCCACAAAATTGAAGTATTTCCTGGGGAATTTGTTCAGAAACAATGTGACTTGATCGTTAGAGGACTTGGCGGTCCCTGAATTCAGCAAGAAGTCACTGATATACTCAATCAACTTGACTTTCAAGTCATCCGGGTCAGTGATTTTAAAGAGTTGGAGCTCATGGTCAAGATTTATACGACGGATCCTATCCCGAGCCGCATAGCGGTAAGTCAAATGTGCCCATCATTCTGACACTAAGTCAAAATGCTGAAGCCAATAATGAAACTCAGGCAATAAGCCCTACATCAGGTTGACAATAGCGGAGATACTCCTAGCCTTCCATGAGCGGACAACCTCATATGAACAAATGCGGAATCGGGTTGGGGTTTCAACCCCTGCACAAGATCCCATAGGTTCTTGGAGTCAAAGACATGTCTCATCAAGTTCGATCAAGTGGTAAATTTTAACCCATTAAAACGAGTCTTATCATTGAAAGCATGCTTGGCAAAAGATGAGTTGGAATCAAGAGGTGTCAAGAAAGTGGGATAAGATGGAGGTGGAGGATAAGACGATGGTGGCGGGTGTGTCTGATAGGAAGAATGAGGGGGAAAAGATGGGCAGGCAAAAATAGGCTGGGAGTGTCCAATGAGTGCCAATTGATACGGAGGCACTAGAACATGAATATTTTTATAAGGTATCGATGGAGGTGGAGGCACTGGGACATGAAAGCCCTGTCCAAAGCTTGGCTAGGGCACAGTAGAATGACCGGGAGGTCCACTAGGTCATGCTATAAAGGTAAGTTGTGATACCAACTGATACATACTCCAGAGAGACTGGGGGGGATACCCACGTTGCAATGACTCCGAAAGTGTGTGAGAAGTAGATGGAATACCACCCGATGGAGGAAAGGATGAGGTCCTAAAGGCGGTGCCTATATGATGAAGGAAAGAATGAGATCCTAAAGGCAGTGTCTATATTTCCATAGCCCCCCGGTGCGGTGTAATATGCAACATGAGGTGTTTGATAGGGGGATATAAATGGTGTAAAAGGAAGTGGAGAAGCAGGGAAAAAATGTGGTGGGAAGGGTGGGTTTTGAATTTGTGGTGTGAAAGGTGCAGATGCATTTTGTTCATTTTTACCATTTAATGATTAAAAATTAAATGATGATGATGATGATGATGCACCATACAATGTAGAAATAAAAACACCAAATTCATTCTTATTTTGAGAAGTAAACTGAAATGAAGGGTAGAAGAAGAGGTACCTAGCTTTTTCTTATAATCCCTACGATGTGTGTTAACATACAAGAATTGGTCCTCAAGAGAACATTTTCCATAGTCAATTGATTATACTCTATCTTCCTCATGATTTCTACCAATATATTGCAAAGTAGAAGAGGTAAAAGACAAAGGAACAAAAGACGAATCTAAAGTACCTTGCACCGGAGTAGACGGAAGAGGATGAAAGAATGGAACATACTCCGGATCTCTTTCTCTAACAGGGGGCCCATCCTTGAGGGAGGTCTCAACGGTCTTATAATATCATCAAATTTATGCACAACATCTGAAGAGAGAAATTCATTGAGTAGCTTCTCTTGAAGGGCAATCCTTCGATCGAGCTCCTCAATCTTCTTTTGTCTAAAGTCCATGATCACATGATATTCTTCAATGGAAAGCTCGTATAGCCTTTCTTCCGTGTTGTCAGAAGTGTCTTCCACCATGTCGGAACTTTGCGGAGCAAGCTGTTCTGTCCACTCTTGCTCGGTTCTCGGCATAGGTTGTTCTGGAAACTGAATTGGTGTTGATATGTTCGAAGTCATTTAAACCTACCGTTGTTCTTGCTTCTTGCGAAGAGCTTTCAGATCAAAGGCCTACGTTTCTCAGAGAGTACCAGGCTCTTATACCATGTAAAGAAATACTTTGGCACAAAAACACAAATAACAATCGTATGACAAAGCACAGACTGATAAAAGAACACAGTTAGGGTTAGGATAACTCAACGACAATGAACACAGAAAATAACTGAAGTGATATAACTACTGAATATACAATGCTCGTGCAACAAACACACTATGCACTGAATGAATACTAAACCTTAAACTCCTATATCTCAAGGATTAGGGCAGGCGTAATGAACTAGAGAGTGTATCGTACTCTGAACGGATCCCGAATCGCAACAAGGCAGCCTTTGGATGTCGAACACTAGCAAATGCAGCAGTGAGAAGCTGGATCTAATGCAGACAGCAATGAGAAGAGAGAGAGACTAAAAACACAAGCAATAGGAGAGAGAAAGACTAGAAACGCAGGCAAGAAAGCCTGCAAGAGAGAGAAAGACTAAAAATGCAAGCAGGACAACCTACAGGAAAGAAAAAACTACCAAACGCAGGTAGAACGGCCGGGCGACAGCCTATAGGAGCTGGTGACTGCTAGAGGAGAGAGAAAACTACCAGTTGACAGACAAGACAGCTAGGCAACAACCTGTAGGAAGCAAACGCAAGGTTGTGATTATGTGGCAGGCTGTACAGCAACAGGTCTGCACAGGAACAGCAATCGCCTGGTTGGAATCAGCTCCAAACTACATAAAGAGAGCTGGAGATCAGGCGCCAACTAATGGAGACAGCAATGGACAGCTTTGGTTGAAATGTCCTCCGTAAAAGGAGTGTGGGCAACAAGCTGAAAACACCTGAAATCTGCAAAAACAAGATTGTAGGCTAAATGAAGAGCAGCATACGTATTTATAGAAAGTTTGGGCCCTCCCAAGTGGGTTTGTGCTTATGGGACACAGAAACTCTCTAGGATTACGTTTCTTTTAAATAAACTAGGTTTCTTCATTAATTAAGCAAGTTTTAGGGTCGTTTAAGTAAAGCTAATGCATTTTTAGCTCAACAGGCCATGCATTCACTTGTTGTCCCACGGGTATCAATTGTTTGCCCTCATCAAGCTTTTTGGGCTCTTCCAAAGAAGGTTAGGCATCTCCTTCGATACTTCCGACTGTCCCGAAGCTTTAGAAGAGGTCTTCTTCTCTTTGGCTTTGCTATCCTTCCTTGGAGCATTCAAGAATCAAGTAAACTAGGGATCCTTTCCCAATTCAGCAAATAGTTTTGCTGCTATACATCCAATCCTTGAAGCTATCATCGAATTCTTCAGCCTCTCGCTGGTCATCAGCCTCTTGATGCATAGAAGTGCCAATATTTGGGTCATTTCCCACATTTTCAGCTTGCTGTCCATGCTGAGAACCATGTCCAACATCAGTCATTGCATTCCCCCCTTCACCACGTGAATGACCAAGGAGTGATGCAGGCCTCCACTTGATCCCATATCATCGTGTGGAGATATGCTTGCTGTAATTCACTGCTGAGAACAATTTCAGCAAGATTGCAATAAGCCCAAGTTGCAATCAAGTGCCACTCACCCACCAATTCAAAGAATTTGATGGTATCTCGGCAATGGAACCATATAACTAGACTTCCTTCAATGGATGGTGGTAATTCCCTAATTACAACTTAATTACAGCACTAAGCACTTATTGCGAAACTAAAAATACAACTTTACCTATCAATCTTTGGACAATGGACACTCAGTTGGTCCCAGAATTGGCACCCCTTTCGGTTTTTCTTTAGCTTTATTGAAGTAGAATTTGATTTACAATGGGATTCTCCCAATCCCGTTCGCAATCCAAACTCCCCTTGCTGTCCCAAGTGACCAGCAAGTCTTCAATCTAGTTTGCCCCTTGATTTCGGCAGTCAATTGGGCTTCACCCACTTCAAGAAGAGTGGAAATGCACCCAAATTTTATGGTTGGCTAGTCCTCCACCTAATTGCAACTGAAAATCACATTCAGCCCTGAATAATTCAGATCTTGGGGTCTTCAATGTCTGGCACACTTCCCAAGGCAAATGTTAAAGAAAATTAGGATTTACAGCTAAGAAATTTGAAATTCCTCAACTTCCAAAGGTCAAAATGCTGAGATCTTTGAAGCAAGGCTATGAAATGGCTAGGGAATGAGAGAGAATGCTGAGGAGAGAGAAAATTCAAAGTTTTGTCGCAAGAAATGACTGAAAATCAGTCAAATGCAGCTGCTGCCCTATCCCAACAGCAATGAATGCTGTCATCTACACCTAGAGACCCAAATTCTGCTCACGCCTTCAGCTTGGCACCGTCACCCAACTACCTAGGATCTTGTGCAGTTGTCGACTACTCCAAATCTACAAACAAGCTATTGGTAGTTGCTGAAACTCAGCTCATGATGGCTGCTCCAGCTCCACCATGTGTTTCCAACAAGAATGAATGATTCTCTCTCTCTCTAAGCCCTTGTTTTTGCTCTCCCAACCTTCCCCACATTTTTCCTAACCTTCCCTGTCAAAAGATGATGTACCAGCGAAACAATAGGGTTTGTGAAGGGAACATGGAGTGAACTCGGCAAACATGGAGAAGAGAAGAGAAGAGAGAAGTAACTTTGATGAATGGAATGATGAAGTTATGAATCATAGAGTGAATGTGATACGAGGGAACAAGAGTGCCGTAGCACAAGGAAGATGATGAAAATAGCCACGAATCAAGAACCGCAATGTCCTCCTGAAGGGGTGTGAGGGTGGTGGAGCGGCTAGAGAGAAGAGGTGACGGACTGAATGAATCAACAGTGAGGAATGAATGAGAGAGTGGCCTATAAATAAGCACAGTCAGTCTAAGGTGGCGCCCCTTTTTGGGGCTGCAAACCACCCTAAACACAAAACGCAGAAACGCAAACTGCGAGTGAAGGGTGAAGGATTTCTCAACACCCCCTCTCAGACCCAAAAAGGGGAAGAAGAAAGGAGAGAGGTGGAGGTGAAATGCTACCTGCTGAAGAATGCTCATGCAGCAAGTGCCACTTGGACAGTGTCCCTCGTGGGAAAATTGTTTACTTGCCCAAGCGCCCTAGTGCAAAGATGATGAAAACATGCAATGCAGAGGAGGAATGTCAAACTTTGTGTGGTGCCGAGAACCATAAGGATATGCCCATACTCCATCTCGGGAGTTGGCTCCATGCTAACCAAGTGACCAAGGCAAGAAGAAGAGGAGGAAGAAGATGTAGAAGATCCCTAAGATCCAAGATTTCCACCTGAAAGGTAACCTACAATAGAGAACAATAGACAGAGTGAACTGGAGAACCTGAAACTCAACCTCGGGAAAGAAGCCACTAGATCCATGCATCCATACAAGAAGGAATATAAAGGCCTCGTCACCAAGTCGCGGCTGAATCTTCAAGGCCCCGACCTAGATAAATCCTCGAGATCCTGGGTATCAATAAGTAAGATGACCGCTGGAAGGAAGCCACCCCATCCAAGGGTAGAAGAAGGTAAAAGGCTTGTACCACGGTGTGCGAAGGATTGAGCGGTGGGTGGAGACCCCCTTTGAAACTGGAGGAATAGGAGCCCCCTCTGAAGTCGTAGTAGATGTAAATGCCCCCTCAGAGGGCAAAGAAAGATCATCCCCCTCTGAATCCCTCTCTAAGGTAGATAGGGTATCCAAAAACTCATGGATCACGAACTCCGAAATGTCTAAGGATAAAGAAAGTGCCGCTCGTCGTGCTGAAAAAGGTATCTGGGGTGGTAACGAACTCCCAGAGGTGGCCTCTTGAACTTGAGTAGGCGAGGGTGAAGGGTGGGGCTCAAACTGAGGAATAAGTAGACAACAATTGTTGCTTCTCAATGGAGCGGACCGGAAAACCGAAGAAGAGGAAGGGGTCAAGCTACCACTGTCTCTCAAAGGAGCGGACAATCACTGTCTCTCAATGGAGTAGACTGCAAAACCGCGAGCCATGGTAGCCACTGTACCCGAAAATAGATAGGAGAAGACTGCCGCTGGCATTGCAACAATCTTTAGGAGGTCGTAGTATCGATCGATCCTCCATGTGCTCGAAAGGACTTAGTGCGTATCGGATGCGTCTTACTGCCTTGAGCATAGTACTCTGATAGCCGATGAAGAACGATTTTGTGGCCCAGAAAGGAGAGGTGGCACAAGGAGTGCCCGATGGAAGACGCATATACTCTGAGGGGGTGGGGAGCAAAGGTCAAAGTCGGCAAGCATCAATGGTGTGTCCGGTGATGCCACAGTAGGAGCACCCAGTAGTCTAGTCATCTGTTGGTAAAGAAGCTATGGCACTGGTGTGGCAAACTGGAGAAGGAAGGGTGGGAAGGAGAAAAAGGATATCTCCCAATGCACACGGAAATGATAGAGAAATCAAAAATTAATGTCGAACCCGCCACCAATCTTTGTCTTCTCTAATAAGAAGGATCTTTGTGGGCAAATGCAGCCAAGAAAGGTTGGATCTGATGCAGGCGACAGTGCAAGAGAAAGAAAGACTAAAAACGCAGGTGAGGAGAGAGAAAGACTAAAAACGTAGGAAAAACCAACAATAGCAATCAGTATGCTGAAATCAGCTCCGAACAGTGTGTGGTAGGCTGGAAACAGGCACCAGACTGTTATAGACAGTAATGACCAACTTGAACCACGATGTCCTCTACATCTAGGGTGTGGGCAGCAAGCTGAAATACCTCAAATCTGCAAAAACGAGATTATTTTCTGAATGGAAAGTGGTCGGCAATAGTCACTCTGCTATAAACAGCTGCAAACAGCAGGTGGCAGGCTGGAAACATGTGCCAGACTGTAGATGACAGCAAGGGGCAGCTGAGAGTGCGATGTCCTCCGCGAAAGGGGTGTGGGCAGCAATCTGAAAACACTTGAAACCTGCAAAACCGAGATATTGATGCAGTGGAAGAAGAAGAGAAGTGGATGCTGAACCTGCCACCCACCGATCTTTGCTATCACTAGAGTGGAGAATCTTTGCCATTGTTTGAGCAGATCCAGCTCTGATACCATGTCAAAAGGCGACGTACCAACGAGACATTAGGGTTTGTGGGGAGGAACACGGAGTGAACTCGGCAAACATGGAGAAGAGAAGAGAAGAGAGAAGAAACTCTGATGAATGGAATGATGAAGTTCTAAATTATGGAGTGAATGTGCTACAAGGAAACAAGGGTGTTGTAGCACAAGGAAGATGATGAAGATAGCCATGAACCAAGAACCGCAATGTCCTCCTGAAGGGGTGTGAGGGTAGTGGAGAGGTTGGAGAGAAGAGGTGATAGACTAAATGAATCAGCCATGAGGAATGAATGAGAGTGTGGCCTATAAATAGGCACATTCAATCTAGGATGGCACCCCTTTTTGGGGCTGCAAACCCTAAACGCAAAACGCAAAAATGCAAACAGCGGGTGAAGGGTGAAGGATTTCTCAATATTCCCCACGTTTTTCCCATTATCCCTTTGGAAAATTTAACAAGTGGCAACCTTTCCAAGTGAATTTCCAACATTATCCACATTATTATATCAATTTTCAGTCTAAAATTACTGAAAATTAATGCAATAATTATTAAATTGGCTAGGCCACTTCATCTCCCAAGTGTCTTTGTGCCATTTTTGACCATCACATTGGCGTTAAGTATCATTAGACGCCACATCTCTAGTCTCATCAACTGACACTTATGCCAAATAAATGACTTAGGCCACTAGCTGGCACTAGATACCACCTAGTATCTGTGCAACGTAACAAACAACAACTTTTGCCCTTGACATCCACTGATTCCCTTGGGACCCAAGCTCATTAATTTGCACTAACCTCAGTTGCACCTCACATGTGCAACATTTACTTAAACGTGTGATTAAAAATTAATCTACATGTTACATGAGGCTTACAGAAATACATGCCCTCATGACAACTAATGACTTATTTATACAACTCCATTGACTTGTCAAAAGTTCATGTTTTTTCATGTAGAGAAGTTAGCATACATCCTAGTAATGGGTAATCTAACTTGAATGTCATTATTTGTAGAATAGTGTAACAAAAAGCTAGAATGAGAAGCCATGGATTACGTGAAGAAATGAATCAAGTTGAAATTACGTTACAAGGCTTTCATATGCCTATCTTGAAGAGGAAATCCTTCAATCATCTCAAGATCTTAGAGAAGAGGATTTAGGAACCTTCAGCCTAGCTTGTTAGGCTAAGGTCCTCCTAGCAAGATACAATGGGTAGACTTTCTTTTATTAAGACCCCAATCAAGTTAGATTCAATCCCACCCTCTCTAGGAAACCTAAGAATGGGTTCTAATAAGAAACGCAAGAGTTATGATTAGCAACAGCAGCACCGGCAGCATTGCCACAAAAGGTTTCAAACCTGAAACATTTCATCTCAAGAACATAGTTTTTCAGCCTTGATTAGGCACACAATAAAATATAAAAATATATGTCAAGAAAAGTCACATGTTTCATGGGGTTGTTTCAAAGGAACATTGAAAGATTTCAGGCATTTCCAGTATTTCATATTTCAGACCTTCTGAAACACAGTACGAAGTTACCTTGTACTCTACTAACACAAGGTACCAATAGTCACCATCCTTGGGTTTGCACAAAAGGTGCCCATTATCCAGGGAGAAAACTATAAAATATCATTTTGTCATTACTTAACATCATATTTTATGTCATCTGGTTTGTAAAGCTATTGGGATCTATTTTTCTTAATACAGGCCACACATGCACAAAATGGATCATCAACCCATTTTCTTTAAATGACTCATAAGAAATCACTAGTGAATGTCATGAAACCATGTTCATTACCTTCTAGAATTTTGTGTGGAAGATGCAACTTCAATGCCTGCCTCAAGGCACCAGCAATGACATTGTAGTGACCCTTTCTACATCTAAGGTGAAAATCAAAGTCTTAAAGCAACTCATATATCAAGTGTTTCTTCCTTTTAAATAATTTTGACTAGGTACCCATTTGATACTCTCATGATCCAAAATAAGCTGAATAATTTTGCTGCATCCTGACAACTTTTTCAAAAGACACCAGTCTTACATTCAGAGTTGAAATAATCCATATACATCTGTTCTGTCTCAATTTAATGACAACAATAGATAACAAACGACTATACTGCATGTTGCATTGGAGTAATAAAAGATTGGTCAATTAGTGTTAACTCCCAGCTTTGTTCCTTAGCAACATGACATCATGTGCTAAAATTTTTACCAATTTCAGGCACCCATAGGACCTCTGTTCATCTACTTCTGCTTCTGCAACATGCCTGCATTTAGCTCATTTCTCTTGAGTGCAGTTATTTTCTGCAATCTAACAGCAACCTCCCAGAGAAAGGAGGGATAAGAGCCAAAGGAAGTCTGGAACCAGTAATGTCAGCACTGGACAACAGAAGCTTTCACAATATTTCTATAGAGCTGGCAGCTAATCTGCATTGTTGCCTCCATTTCTTTAAATCAAGTGGATGTCTAGTTCAAGTTTAATATACAGCTGGAAGATCCATTCAAATGCATGAGTCAAACATAGTGCTGAATCTGCTCGTTTCTATCATATCTCAGTGAACAGAAGGGAGGTTTATGTGCCTACAGCTGGCTTTAGCTAGAAAATATAATTAAAGCCAAAGAGAGGACGACAATGTGTAAACTTCCTACGAGTGTAATGGCTCTAAGTTCCATGGTCCTAAATAAATTGTGTGTAGGGGCATTTGATCGCAAGCTTCATCCTTGCAGACCAATTTGTTAGCATCAAAATTTGTTGTTGCCCATGTTTTTACATGTTCTAATGAGCTGAAGCATGCAAACAGAGGTGCATCATCAGCAGACTTCCAATATTGTTGGACTACTTTAAATTATCATAGCCAAAACACAGGTCATAAAGAAACAGGCAAATAATCAAATTCATCCACCTTAGCATCCAGGGTCAACTACTCTTGTTAAATCATACATACACACAAGAGACTTCTTCCCTGCAAGTAAGAAGAGACGCACCAGTCGTCCACGGAATGATCTTCATTATGCACATCTATCTTCATTGTCACCACTTCAACCTCCTGCTTGCTTATAGTAACACTTGCCATGGAAGGAGACTCCTCCACATCATGCTTGTCTTTAAACAAGGCATCTGTTGGAGGTAAAAAGGTATGTACTGGAGGACCACGAGATGAAGGTGGAAGAACAAAAGGAGACTTGGAATCTGATGCAGTCAAATGGAGAGGTTTGTGCTCGGGAGGAAGTAGAAGGTGAGGAGAGGAGGTGTCTCTAGGGCTCCCCAGCTTTGGATGCTCCTCTCGCAACCGAATAGGATGAGGTGCAGGGCTGCGGGGGCTGACAGGGGAGGCACGCACATGCAGGGGCTGTGTACGGCTGGCAAAATGCAGCACATCAGGGGGAGCTAGGGGTATCTCGTCAGTCACGTTGTTTGGCAGGTAGCGGAACTGCGATGAGACATCCGAATGTGGGAACTCAACACCTTCAGGGCCGACGAGGCGGGGGAGACCAGTCGGATGCATATCCATGGCTGAAAGACCTTAATTGAGAAGACAGTGGACAAGTGCTAAGGTTGCAACTGTAGGCAGGTTTGATGCTTGGTTTTCTAGCAAACCTCGAGTGCCTTGATCTAATGACTCGATATCCGGGCTTTCACACTGGCATTGCTTTGCTACTCTCAATGAGGAGAGGGGCACTTCTGCTGTATGACTTCAGCTTGATGACTCTAAAAATAAACCTTTGATACGGGCACTTCTGTCACATGAATTCTCCTTAATGCTTCTGTATGAAAATCCTCTTTGACAGGCACTTCTGCTACATGGTTCCACCTTGAATGATGCTTCCGAATGAGAAACCTTAGACAGACACTTCTGCTGTCTGATATCACCTGGATGAAAAATCTTTGACAGACACCTGTGCTAATATGATGATTTCACCTCGATGATGCTTCCGAATCTAAAATCTTGGACAGGCAATTCTGAATGGAAAATCCTGTCTGCTTGCCAGACAGAAAGCACCAGTGCTCACTAATGAAAAATCACTAGGCAGGCACTTCTGCTACCTGACTCGACCTTAGATGATGATTCTGAATATAAGGAACGGTTTTTGCTTGTCTGCCTGAGAAGCAGTACACTGCACAGAACAAATTCTAGAAACTCCCTGCGTACTTTCGTGGACCGACATTCAAAATCCAGTAGCTCTCCGACATACTATGCATTCAGCTTCTAACTTCTAGTCTCCACCTCGGATTATTCAAGAAAACCATCATCTATCTATTTTACATAATGTGGAAAACCATCATCATCTATACATCAATAGGATGGATTCATCATTATTCACGGATCCATCCATCCATCATCAATGATCATTCAAAAAAACCATCATTTATCTATTGGCATCATACGGAAAACCTAGTAGAAGTACTATTAGTGAAAAACCCCTATAAAATTCAAAAAAAGAACATTGACTTTCGAGTACTTTAGTTGCAATATGTCAATTGCATTATTACATTCATAAAATTTTGAGGTTCGAGTACTTTATGTCTAATATGACCAAAACATTTGAAAAATGAAGGAAGAATTTACACTAGTCTACATTGAAGGTTATCATATAGTTCTAACCAGCGTTCCTTCCACACTTTGCATGTGAGAAATCAATCTTAGTACCTAAATTAGCAAAGAAAGTAGTCCAAAAGTTGTTACAAAATCTAAAATCACGATCAGAAATAATAACTTTTGGCAAACCATGGTTAGTGAAAACAATCTTCAAAAACAATTGTGCAGCTTGAGATGCAGTTAATGTTTTCTTGCATAGTAGAAAATATGCTTGTTTTCTAAATCGATCTACAACAATCCAAATCATATTATGATTAGCTTGTGTGTTAGGCAAACCAGCTATCAAATCCATTGAAATATGTTCCCATGGTCGTTCAGAAATCGGTAAAGGCATTAACAAACCATATTGCTTACCATGGTGTCGCTTAACTCTTTGACAAATTAAACATTCAGATACAAAGTTAGAAACATCAGATTCTATGTGTGGCTAGTAAAAATCTTCAACCAATATATGTAAAGTAGAAATAATATCTCTATAGCCTTGATATGGGGGACAATGAGTTTCGTGCAACACAAATGATATAAATGGAAAAGCAACACAGAATCTTTTCTCATAAAATATAAATCCATCAGAATAAGACAAAGAATCAATTGGAATCCAATTATTAGCAACTAATTTATTCCAATCAGCTTGAAAATTGGGATCGTGGTCATAGTTATCCTTCATAGGAATAAGGGAATCAAAAGATAGAACGGAAATATTATGGATACTTGGTATTCTACTCAATGTATCGGCAACAACGTTCTCTCTTCCGGGTTGATATTGGATGAGTGGATGGAAACTTTGAATGAAAGCAGCCCATTTAATATGACGGTTAGAGATTTGTGGCTAACTAAGGAGATGTTTGACACTTTGTTAGTCAGTTTTGATCATGAATTCAAATCCCATTAGATAATGTTTCCATTGACGTAAAGCTTGTACTACAACTAACAATTCCTTATCATAGGTAGAATACTTCAATTCAGAGGGTTTAAGCTTGCAACTAGAATAGGCTACGAGATTTGAATCTTGCACGAGGACAGCTCCTATTCCTATTAGTGACTACTAGGAAGAATGGTCAATTAAAATCAAGTAATTGCAAAACATGTGCATGTGTTAAAGCATGTTTCAATAAATCAAAAGACTTTTACTGATTATCAGACCAATGATATACAACACCTTTCTTTAACAATTTCATTAAAGGCAATGCAAGTAATGAAAAATTTCGTACAAATTTTCTATAAAAGCTGGCAAGGCCTAAGAGAGAACGTAACTCATGCACATTTTTAAAGATTGGCCAATTCAAAATTGCCTCTATCTTTTTAGAATAAACACAAATACCATCAAAAGAAACAATATAACCTAAGTATTCAATCTGAGTTTGAAAAAATTCACTCTTATCAGGGTTAGCATACAATTGATTCTCTTTCAACAATTTGAAAACCAAAGATAGATGTTCACAGTGTTCATTCTCATTCTTACTGAAAACCAATATATCACCAAAGAAAACAATTACACAATTCTGATGCTTCAAAAATATTCGATTCATCATACGATTGAATGTAGCTGGTGCATTAGTCAAATTGAAAGGCATAACAAGAAATTCATTATGACCAAATTGAGCTCTAAATGCAGTCTTGAAATGTCAGGTGTATCCAATCGTACTTGATGATATCCAGATTTGAGATCTATCTTGCTAAAAATAATGGCTTCTTGTAGTTTATCCATGAGATCATCTACCCTAGGGATCGGATATTTATTCTTGACATTGATCTGGTTAAGGGAACGATAATCAATGAACATCCTATAGGTATTGTTTTTCTTCTTGAATAATAAGACAGGTGCACCAAAAGGAGAACTACTAGGCCTAATGAGTCCTGAGGTTAACAGTTCTTCAACTTGGGCTTGAATTTCTTTCTGTTCAATTTGATTCTGTCTATAAGGTGCTTTACATGGTGGTTGAGAACCTGGGATTAAGTCTATTTTATAATCTTTGGGTCGTGTAGGTGGTAAACCAGGGGGTAAATCAACAGCAAAACAATCTTTAAATTATGAAAGAAATTGTGCGTGCCTAAGATGCATATGATTTTCCTTAGCTTCAATTTTATTCACCATACTAAGTATGATTTGCTACATTTTCTTAATGCACGTTTAGCTTGTATGTGACTAAGCAATGGAAAATTTTCTAAGGTGTGCGGTCCATGTAATGTGATTTGTTTTTCGTTAGAATAAATTTTCATTGAATGTAAGGAATAATCTATATCGGGATTATATTTGTGACGCTAAGGCATTCCTAAAATAATGTTACTAGCTTGCAAAGGCACAACCAATAAATTTCTATGCTCAACATAATCACCAATTTTAATTTCTAAATCATGAACTTCTTGTGTGCCATTGTATTTAGTGCCTAAGAATGCAACCTTTATGCGATAATGAGTTGGAACAATATGTAAATTTAATTCTTTTACCAACTTTGCAGAAATAAAATCATGTGTGCTCCCATCATCATGTAAAACAATCTTTTCTTTACCATGCACAAGACATTTCATTGTTAATAATGAATGAGGATTTGGCATAGCAAATAAAGTATCTAAAGCATTGCCGATATCACCTTCATCTTCCGTAAAAACTGGCATTGCTCCATGGTCTTCATCTTTAGTTGCTCCTAAGTAGTTGATGTGAACAGTTGGCTTTTTGGATTGACAATTTACTGCTAAGTGTCTAGGTCATTGACACTTGTAGCAAACTATAGGCTTGGCTTTCGAAACATTATTGGTGATGGCTGGAAGTTTGGGTATGTTGGGATTTTGGCTAGAAAGTTGGGTTAGGATTTGAATTTGTGTTTGATGGTAAAGCAAGGGTTAACTCCACAGTTTACAAAAAGAAGAAGGAACAAAGCGATTTTGATTGAATCTTTGGAAGTTAGAATTGAATTACTTTGTATCATAGTTACCATTAATCTAAAATTGTTGTGGTCACTTTTCTCGTCTACGAATTTTATCTTCAACATCATGTGCTAGAGAAATCACATCTTCCAAAGTCTTTGGCTTAAACATATTCACTTTTGCATAGAAGTGACCAAGCAAATTGGACATATACTTGTGCTTGTGGATTACCTTAGGAACATCTTTAAGCATTCGAAGTTGAAATAAGGTATTCCAGAAACGCTTAGTGTATTGTGGTATGGATTCACGATCTTGTTGTTGCAGAAAATCTCATTGTTTGATAGCTTTTTCATGGAATTAAAGTAGAAGAAAATTTTGTAAAATGTTCATTTGAAATGCCTCCCAAGTAGAGGGACAATCAATACTCTTGCGGATGACAGTCCACCATAATGATGCTATGTCTGCTAATTGGTTAGTGACGCATTTAAGTTTATCTTTTTCAGCATATTGCTCTTCATTAAAATAGTCACAAGTTGACTGATAAAAGTGAGAATAATTTTGCAGTCACATTGCCCATTAAAAGTACGAAATTTGAAATTTCTTTTACTTATCTTGGCTTCTTTCCTGAAGACTGTGCTTGGAGTGTCACATCACTCGTATGTCGAATAATGTCTTTGGGTTGCGCTTCGTCTTGATCGACAATGGATCATTGAAGTGTAGCCAGTTGTGCTTGCAAATTTTGACGTGCTCTTCACTCTTCTTGAAGCTGCATCGTGATTAGGTCCAATTTTTGTTCCATAGTTGGCTCAAGCAAATCACCTTTACCCATAAAATCTTCCATGTTTTGATCGAACATCCTGCAAAAATCTCAAACAACCTGACACACTCGAAATCTTGTTAGAAGGATGAGCGTAGCTCAAATTTGGGTTTACAAGGCTTGCTAATTTTTAAAAATGACTTTTTCTTTTATGATCTTGCTTCTTTCGTAGGTACGGCAATTGATGACGGTTTTCTTCCAAGCACGAAATTCTTCTGTATAGACTGCGTGTGACAATCTGCTTGCTAGAAATCAATTCTGCCAAAGTGCAGGTGTGAACAAAGGCTTGTTGGAGTTGCGTAACCGGTTCAGGAGTAGCTCGGTGTGAACACCCACTATAAAGGAGATTAAAGCTTGAATTGAAGCTTTAGTATAAGCGTAAAACTTTAAGCTTTAAAAAGGTTAATTATTTTGAATCAATTGTGGCAGGATGTCAAGACGTTATCAGAATTAGCCATTGAGAACATGCTACCGCCGCCGATTGTTGAACTTTGGAGCTTAAGGTTTATAAGCTTAAACATTAAGCTTTAACAGTTGATATAAAACTTAACAGTTTCTGTCTAAGAGAGGGAAAAAAAATATCTTTACAAAGGAGCTTCCTGAGAGGTCCTTTGCTTCCTGGGTGAGGTCCTTCGCGATCTGATAGCACAACAGGGGGGTTTTCATCGCTAGGAACACGCTAGTATTGATAGTTTGTTGCGAGACAGCCTGTAGAGCCCGTTCATTCCAGAAGCTTTGCCTTTGCGCGAGATGGCAAGTGATTGGAAGCCCTTAATCTCAGCTTCGCTTTGATACCACTGGTGCACAAATCGGATGTTGAATGCGTACGTAGCGAGCGCTGGAAGGTCCCCAAGAACAAAAGAACTCTACTAAAGCTCATAAAATAAAAATAAAGGTTTGCACGACATGAAGAAAATAAACAAATTGGGTACAATCTCCCCCTATGCCTTGTGTGAGTGCTTCACAAGGCATGTATTTATAATTTTATTAATCTCCAAGCTAAAAAATAGCCCAATTTATAATTAGCATGCTTTTGGCTTTTGTGTTTGCTTTTGCCTAAATAAAGAGTAAAGCGTTTGGGCGTCCCAAAAGTCGGGCTATGCCCAAATACAATGTCAAATAATGAAATATTTTAATCGAGCGCCTATGTGCATACAAAATAATAAATGTTTGTCAAGTGCTTTAATAAATAAGCATGCCTAAATAAATATTAGCGCCACGTCTTTAATGATAAAGTGGCACCCATCAAAAATGATAATTTCTTCTCGATAATCTGAATATGCTACTGCCCAGTGCTTCCCAACGCCACTGTTGCTTGCTCTACACAACAATTGAAGTATTCACAATTATTAGAAAACAATAAAATTAAACCAACAAAAGTGAATACCTAGGAGTCTTCAGCTACAAAATAAATAAATAGGTTGGAACTCTGTCCTAACCTTAATTTAATATGAGTGCACTCTAAACTCATAAACGTCCATGAATTTAAATATGTATTTTGTGGAATCACCCACGTGCACATTAAATTAATTTGACACCCAAAAAGGACAAGCGTCCTCCTCAACTTCTCGCACAAGGAATCCACCTTGTGTATGAGCCCTAGTAAATAAATATAGTTTTATGGAATTCACCGTGGAAAAAATAACCTCACGGAATCCACTGTGGAATATGCCTCCTGGCATCAGACACCCATGTAGTTCTAACTTCAAGTTATAAAGTCTACTATCATTGCAACCCTAGCATCCACTAGTGTCATTGTTCCATTAACAACCCTATTTAAAGGAATTCCAATTATTCAAAGGACCTTCAAAATCTACATTGACAAAGTTGAAATAGTTGAAGCAACAATGCAAAAGCCTCAAATGAGTAAAGTGCCTAGCTATCTCCCACTCGAACTCTAGCAAGTTCATCATTCGTCAATAGTGGCACCTACATCTTGCTCCTATTTGCACCAAAGTTAGTAAATATCTCAACTTGTGCAATGTTGTTTAATCGTTTGGAGAAGGGACCCCTTATTTTTAGCTACCACTCATCATTATGGTTGCATATCAAAGCTGTTAATCATCATTGAAATGTATTTCAATCTTGTGTAGTTGCCACCCATCTTACTCAAAGTACATAACTAACTACCACATCATCCTATACACTACAATATAGTCCATTTTCCACCTCTCATAGTAGTTGTCAAGCCTAGGACTACTACAATTTTGCATCAATCTATGTTTTTGGAACTACCACCTAGTACTTTCATTAGCTAGTAGGCCACCCCGCTACCTCCTATACCAATCAACTTGGTCCCCATAGATTGTACTCTAATACGTGTTTACTAATGCTAAACACATTTAGAGAATACTTCCTACATTTTGGGATTGATTCAAGGTATGACACACTCTTCGAGCTATCAAAGAGTCCTCTTCTAGCTCATCTTTTCCTCAATTGAGCTTCACCATACTCATATCAACATTGATTGTTTATTCATTCATTGAATTTGAGTCCTTTGCACCTTTTAGTTCCATTATGTTCATTGGGTTTGTTTTTTTACTGTATACATTGAGTTTTACTTCTTTGTTTGAGTATTCCTTTACATAGTATTAGAGCTAGATACACTTTGAAGATACCTAATCCTTCATCTAAAACTAAGAATGTAAAAGTGAAGATATCTTCAACCAATTCATCACCAAAGTAGTCTCCTTCACACCTCATGAGAAGGGCCAAACAAGAGGAGTGACACTCTCAACTATCTCCTACAAAGCCCATAACATCAAGAAATATACTAGATTGATATGATATAACCATTTGGTGTAGCAATCACTCGAGAAGAGCACAAGATGATTCTACAATATAGGTAAGCCCTTGAAGAAAGCTCTCGTAATCCTAATCTACCTTATATAGCACCATTGGCTCATGTACCAACAAACTAAGTCTAGAAATTGGAGATCCTCTAGGGCCATAAGAGCCTCATATTGATGCATATCTCCTAGCTAGAGAAGGACACACCGAGTGCATATCATTCTTCAATTAAATTCCATCTCAAGTGATGAAAGGTGAACAAGTTCAAGGTAAGTTAATTAAAGACCCCTAGAAGAGGTGATTCTAAGAAAAGATTGGGATAAAGGATGATGTAATGTTTTGATTACTTCTTTCCCCCACCCAATGTGAGTTGGGGCTTGGGAGGGAGGTGAGTTTCAAAGGCTTAAAACTTTAAGTATTATGGTTAATTGAAAGAGAGAAAAAGCAAAAAAAAAAAAAAAACACATGATAACAAGAGTTGCCACCCTCCTTGAACTCATCATAGCCAACCCTGCCTCGATTCTATTGAGCTCCATCCTATTGTGTGATTGTAACCAATCATCAAAATCATTAGTGCTCGAAGGATTCACTCGCTCCTCGTCATCTTCAAGAGCCTCAAAGGTCGCCATGCCACCACACAACCAATTTCGAGATTGTCGAGAAGAATGAGATCAATTGTAGCCTTTTTTAAGTGGACAATATGGAGAAATAAATAGCTTATAGCTAAGGCTTAGTAATGCCCATTTTTACCCTGCACCACTCTACTATATGCTCAGAGAGAGAGAGAGAGAGAGAGAGAGAGAGAGAGAGAGAGAGAGAGAGAGAGAGAGAGAGAGAGAGAGAGAGAGAGAGAGAGAGAGAGAGAGAGAGAGAGAGAGAGAGAGAGAGAGGCGAGTAGAAAGAAGAAGAGGAGGAGAGGAAAAGGAAAGAGAAGAAGAAGAGGAGACAAAGGGAGAAGTAGAAGAAGGCTAGAGGAAAGTAGGAGAAGAGGAAAAGAAAAAAGAGCAAGAAAGGAAAGGATAGAAAAATGGAGAGAAGTAGTAAGAGAAGAAGAAGAAGATAACAAAGTTAAGAAGAGGAAGAGAGAAGAACCGTAAAGAAAAAGAAGGACAAGAAGAGAGTCATCATCTCCCATCAACAAGATCATGTAAAGGAGTATCTCTTTCATCTTATGAAAACTCTATTCACACCCCCTCAGCCTCTAGTACCTGTGGTGGTTGACTCCAATTTTCTATACAAGGTCCCCATCTTACAAAGGCCCTGCCTAGTTGTTCGAGGCTCTTAGTTGTATCCTTCAAGTTGGTTGAAGTTGGGAGTCTAGCATGCAAGAGGTTGTATACACGTGATGGCCTTGAAGAGGCAAAACTCTGGAGTGGGAAGCATTAGAGCCACAAATGAACCCGCAAGCATGGACAACATGCTATCACTTGCAAACCAATCCCAAGTTCTTTCGTAGGATTTAAGATTAATTTAACACAAAAGATGGAAATATTGCAAGGTTTTTTTCAAATTATAAATCAAGTTTTGTAATTTAGGAAATAAATTTTGGCATAAAGGAATGAAGGGATGACATAGAAACTATTAATTTAAAATATTAACTTAGAAAAAGGGAAACATAGAGAAGAATTTAAACACTAGGTTTTCTATCTATCCTAAACAAATAAATTAGGATAGTGTAAAATGATGTAAAAATTAGGAAGAATTTCAAAGGTAGTTGAATTTAATCAACGTGCATCGAGAAATAGGTTAAACACTAGATTTTGGAAAAATCAATTAGAAAATTTATATAATTCCACTTTGACCATGAATAAAAGAATGAATAAATGCATCAAATATATTAAGGGCATTCTAAATCATGCAGAGTTAAAAAAAGAATGATTAATGTAACTAGAAATAATTTGTTATTTTGTTATAAAAATAAGTTAGAGGTATAAAAAAAACTTTCCTTTGATAGAATAAGTTACACATATTATTCAACATTATTAATTAGGATAAAACTCTTGATATGTATTTAGTCTATTGATGAACCTTAGGATCACTAGGATAGATTCACATAAATCCACATAAAGAGGGAGATACTCACAATATTAGGAACCTAAGCTTTAAGAAAATTTTTTCACTTTGATAGATTGCTTAGCATTGATCTCAATACAAGATGCTTATTTAGAAAGGGCCTGAAGTTTTGATTTAGCTTTCATAAGTTAAGACAAGACTTAGCCACTATTTTGGCACATAGAAATCCAACCTCTCAATCAAGGCTCACAATTAGATTGATCTTTCAATCTTAACCAAGGGACTTAGGCCAAAAGGGATTGCAATCAATAACCTAAACAAATTAGATAAGCTTATCATAGCAAGGAAAGAGTCAATGGGGAAAGCTATTAGCTCAAGATTTCAAAAACCCTAGAAACTTCCAAGGAAAAGAGAAACCGAGTTGGAAGGTTAAAAAGATTACCTACTAGGTTAAATCTTGCTTTGATTTGCCATCTTGTTTGTGATTGCAATAATGCTTTGCAAGAGATTTCTTGATACACTTAAAAAGATATGATTGTAGAGTATAGAATCCCAATTGAGCCTAATTTACAACAGAATAAAAAAGTCATGCTAGACCTTCCCCAAGGCTAGTTGTGGAACCCTACACTAAGGGGATTGGCTTTTTACCACCTTAGAGAGCTCGAACTTGGTCTTGATGGAGAGAGGTCTCTCTGTAGATAACCTTTGGGTAGGAGGAGGTGAGGGTGCTAGGAGGGCTCTCGCTAGTAAACCCCTTAGGCTCCTAGGAACCGCTTAACCCTTGTGTGACTCATGATAGGCTTCCTGAGAGCCTTGTTGCTACTTGAGGGAGGAATCTTGGTGGAAACAAAACCTTCGGGTTGATCTTCCATAAGGGTGGAAGGCTGAGCTATATAGGACTCTTCAAGGTAAATAAAACCTATTTTTCAAACAATTGTTTTTCTTTTTTATGTGTCATGGCAGGGGTCTCTGTGGGATCAACAACACACGGTAGCTAATACAATTGTTGGCTTTATGTTGAAGAACCTTGTCCAAATTTCTAATAAGTAAGGATTGATGAAATTGGGTGAATCAAATGAACGGATGAAATGTGCAAGTGAGTTAGGGAGAAAGGTCAACCAAGGCAAGTTAAGACTCCCTAGGTATGTCCTAATGTTGATGTGTCCTAAGTAAGGGTGTAGGGAAAATGGGAAAAGAGCTAGGGGGTTAGAGACAGAGCCATTCGATCAGGGTCACTGGATGTATCCAACCAGCACAAGAAAAGTGGAAAAAGTAGAAAAGCGCAAGTTGGGAGCCAAAACAGGTGGCCTAGAAGGAAATCAGACACAATGGAAGAAGCAAGAAGGGAAATGACTGAAAGCACAAGGGCGGTCTCAAAAGCTAAGGCAAAGGCAAAAGAACATTTTTAAATGCGAGACTTTTTGTAAAAGAGTGCTAGGCTCCCTCATGTGCAAATTGTAAAAGTACATGGGTGGTAGGAAGGAAGCTAGGAAGATAGCAAGACAATGGGAAAGAGGGCCTAGAAGGCCACGGCCAACCATGTAAAGAGGGGATAAGGGGATGACCGTCTAAAAGGGATTTAGGGTTTTATATATAAAGTTAAAAAGTGAATGAGGAGCTCATTCTTTGGTGTGTGGCAAAGTGGACTCATCTTCTTCTCTTCTTCTATTCTCTTCTTGCTTGCTTGTGTGTGCTTGAGAGAGGGAGTGTGAGAGTGTGAGGGACTGAGTGTGTGAGGGTGAGGGATCTTGGAGGTGAAGCTCTCCATCATCTCCTCTCTTCTTGTCTTCTCTTGTATTCTCTTGTCTCGCACGCAACTATGGAAGATGGAGCTTAGAGGTGGAGGCTTGAGGATGCTTGAGCTCCCACTTTGAACGATAGAGCTACCACTATGCTTGAGGGAGGAGGCAACTCGTTTGGGCATCAATGTAAGCTCACTACACCCCGATAGGATCGAAGGTGCATTGGCTAGGTGAGAGATGCCTATAGGTATTCACTTGAAATGCTTGAACAATAAGTGGTCCGTGGGTGTTGGCGGAGCTCAACTCTACATTTTGGTTCCATTGTGAGGACCAATGGATTCAAGCTTGAGCACTTGCACACCTCAAATCGAGCAACAAAGTAAGGGTTTCATCCACAAACCAGAGCTTGAGATAGGTAGGAGGTTTTGGGTTTTTAATATTTGCAATAGTTAAGTTTTTTTTATAAAATGATTAGGCAAGTAGGAGGAACCATTTTAGTAATTTGCTTTGGATTTTTGTTGCATTTAGAGTAGGATGGGACTAAGGATTCAAAGGGAAAAATTTTAGGGTTTTTGCTGTGAAAAAAACCCAAACAGGGAAAAAATGGAGAAAACGAGTGCTTAGAGGTGTTAGAATCGCACGAGGAGTAATCGGAAAGATTAAGGTTGAGTCCAGCAAGACTTTAAGACCCTCAGAAGCAAAGGAAAACCTCACTTTCAGGTTTTGCAATAGAGAGAGAGAGAGAGAGAGAGAGAGAGAGAGAGAGAGAGAGAGAGAGAGAGAGAGAGAGAGAGAGAGAGAGAGAGAGAGAGAGCTTGAGAGCTTGAGAGCTTGTGAAAGACTTGGAGCTTCCAACAAATCAATTGGAAGCCACACAAGTTTTTTGCTTGGATCAGGTGTGTAGAAACCTTTATGTGTATCTACCCTTGGATTTTGGATAATCTTGCTTGTGGGTGTGGCCAAAATCGTTGTCACAAAGTGATTTTTGTTGTCGTTGTTTGCGTGCCGATAGAATCAGATACGGTCCACAAGGGTACGATTCCCAGAATTGGCCGCTCGAACACCCTACACCTGTTCGATTCTAAGAATCAGAGGACCAACACTCGGACCCAATCTAACATGTACGATGATCAAAGTCAGTAAAATCGGTCTCGGACGTGCCAAACTCAAACACCCCAACAATCGGACCATTGCCATGCATCCGATCCTGAGGATCGGATACCTAGACTTGTGACCTTGTCGGATTTTGAAAATCGGACTCTCGGACCACCCTGTTCGATTTTGCCAATTGAACACACTCAATTTGGACCAACCCATGCTGTCCGATCAGACATACCAGATTTTGACACATCAAAACTAACAAATATAGCTCGCCGAGACAACAGAGAGTACATTTGGCAACAAGGGAATTCACCAACCGCCTTTAGGGGCAAATCCAACCCTAGAAATCGCAGCCAACAAACAAACAAGAATAGTGCTAATACTCATGTTAGCATATTCAACACACTTAGAGCCGTAGGCTAACCAGCAGACCCCATTTGACCTTGATCAAGCGGAACAACATAGCACAAGCCCTAGAGACCAGAGCAAGTGGCTAGTATAACTGAGCGTGAAGCCCTATTCAATTGAGACCTTAGATGAGAGTGTGAGAGCTGCAATTGTCACTTTGTATTCTCACCCACATTGTTTTCCAACACTTGAAGTATACTTAAGAAAAGCTGAAAACTTGATTTCGCACGGTGCACAGAAGAGAGCACACACACACACACATCCCTCTCCCCCCCAATTGAGTGTAAGTTGAGGACTATTTGTTAATAATAAGAAGGAACTCACTCAGACCTAACAATCAGAATGAACCCACCACAGTAGGAGAAGACTCTGAAACGTTGTCGAGTGATAGAGAACCCCAAGTATAGGACCAAGCGAGGTCGCGACACAGGAGTTAGACACTGCAAGGATTGACACCATTGGAGGAGTGGATTTACCCAACTTGATCAAACTCATCGACAACCTAGTGAAGCATGAGACCACGAATATGGCAGAGTTAAGCACTAACCACGTATGTGGCGAAGAGCTTTACCTAGGCAGTTTCCCAATGGAAATCCGGCAACTAGTCACCAATAATGATCTACAGACCACCACGGTAGGACATTCGAGGGTATCATAGTAGACCTCGAAGAGGAAATGAGACTAGCATGGGAAGCTTTTCAAGGCATAGTGGCCTACAATCAGGAATAACAAGCCATAAGCTTGAGACAAAACATAGAAATATGTGAGATTTAGCGATGCTAGCCCTAGCAAGCAGAAATAGGAGAGGACTTGACAAAGAGAGGGAAAGAGAGCTAGAAAGTGATCTGACATTGAGCGAGCTTCTTAAAAAGTAAGTGCTAGAAAAATCATCAGTAGAGCATAGCGCCACTGCAATGGCAATCTCGTTGTTGCAAGATTAGGAGTTAACCAGGGCTCTAAGAGCCAACCAAGAATCCTTGTCATGACTAAGTAATTAGACAAATACCAGCCAAATGATGACCCATACAGCTAGCCTCATAAAGCAGTGTAGTGAAAACCATGAACTTGTAGATAAGAGAATACTGTGCACAATAAGAGAAAGAGATAGAGGTGATATGGAAATGGAGTGAACTACAGTTGAACATTTCATTGCTAGTAGTTGTTGTTGAGATATCGAGCTTCACTCATGATATGCCAGGGTGACCGTTGTGCATTTATGTCACCGACTTGTCATTTGTAGATGCGGTTGGTACACCACCCATGAATAATAGCTAGATGACAGCTATCCCTATCT
This sequence comes from Lygodium microphyllum, assembly GCF_053477565.2. NCBI lineage: Eukaryota > Viridiplantae > Streptophyta > Polypodiopsida > Schizaeales > Lygodiaceae > Lygodium > Lygodium microphyllum. The sequence continues at coordinate 84,377,194 of NC_141141.1, read as the reverse complement.
ACTCTAATTCGTGGCTCAGTTAGTATGCCACCTTAGTTAGTTGTCTTTGGTTTGAGACCCATATATAGGGTTCTTCTATTTCTTTGTAAGAGAGTTCTTTTGGCTTACACAAACTAAGAAGAGGAAAACTGTTTTCAGCCTCCACCCTTGTGTGTATTCCCCCATTGTGCAAGTAATAAAGCTACAAGTGAGACTCCTTCCTTCTCTCCCACAATCTTGACAGTTGTATATATACATGGTACATTAAATGAGGTAGGTGAGCTTCATCTCTAAATATCTTAGATATGTACAAAGTGGATATCTATGGGATGCTTTTTTCCACATATTGACTTGTCCTTATCTTATCCAAACTTTTATCCTTATCCACAACTTTATCTTTACATCCCCCCTCAAAAGGATTCCATAGGTATCTATAAAGAAATAAAAGATTACATTCAATTCATCAATTTAGCTAGAATATTTTCCCCTCCCCATCAGATCATGCAAAGGATTTGCATGGCAATTTTATGATTCAAGTGGGGAACTAGTTCGGCGAGGAAATCAACAGCATTTTCACATGATGGTACATATTGAAGGATGATATGGGAATTCTCAACTAATTCACGTACGAAATGATATCTCATATCAATGTGGCAGAGTTTAAGACTTAATTTTGGGCCTTGAAGGATAGAGATTGATGCTTTGTTGTTGGTGAAGATTGGAATTTGCTGAGGTTGATATCCAAATATGATATCTTCCAAGAGTTTCTTTAGGTAAATTATTTCCTTGGCAACCACCCTACATGCCACATATTCATTTTCAATAGTAGAAAGTGCTACGAAGTCTTGGTGTTTGGTGCTCCAAGAGATGGGACCTCCTACTAGAGTAATGATAAAACCCATGATATGGGTAGCAAGGTCACCACCCCAATTTGCATTGGAATATGCTCTTGTTAACCCCAACACGAAGAAAGCAAAAGAAAGCGGAAAAGATGCAGGGCAAAGGTGGAAAAAAGGTAGCCCGACTGAAGAAAGAAGATGATAAAAGACCAAAAGTGCAAGGGCAACCTTAAAAGTCCAAGGCAAATGCCGAAGGGAAAAGGCGCATTTTAAAATGGAAAAGGCGCACCCTGAAATCTTGTAAAAGAGCGCTGGCTCTCACCCGTGCAATTTGTAAATGTAGACAGGCGGTGGAAAGGAAGCTAGGAGGATAGACAGACAATGAGAAAAGGGACCTAGGCTAATGGCCAGCCATGTAAAAAAAGGGGGATGACCGCCCATGGAAATTAGGGCATGTATATAAAGTTAAAAAGTGAATGAGAAGCTCATTCTGGTGTGTGGTAGAAAGCGTCTTCTTCCTCTCCTCTTGTTTCTTGCCTTCTTGCCTCCTTGCTTGTGCTTGAGAGAGGGATTGAGGGAGTGTGAGGGAGTGAGGTAGTGATCGTGTGAGGGTGAGGGATCTTGGAGAAGAAGCTCTCCATCTTCTCTCTTCATCGTTTCCTCATCTCCTCTCTTCTCTAGTCTCGTACGTGGCTATGGAGGATGAAGCTCATGGGTGAAGGATTGAGGTTGCTTGAGCTTGCCTCAAGGATCGTGGAGCTGCAGGGATGCAAGAGAGAGGAACGTACTCGATCGAGCATCAAGGTAAGCTCACTACACCCGTAAGGTAGGCATTGCGTGACGACTATGTGAGAGGTAGCCATGGCTGCTCAGTTCGAAACACTTGAACAATAAGTGGTCCGTAGGTCTCACAGTAGAGCTTGAAGAGCTCCCACATTTTGGTTCCATTGCCGGGACAGGCGGAATCGAGCTTTGAGCGCCGCGCGCATCAGATCGAGCATGGAAGTAGGGTTTGCAACCTGAACCAGTGCTCGAGATAACTAAGAGACTTAGGAGGTTTTAATCTGAGGAATAGGTAAGTTTTTGGGTTTGTTGGAAGCATTAGATTAGGACTATTGTTCTGCATTTCTGTTTTTCATATTGGTTGCACTAGATTAAGGTTAGATTAGGGTAAAACCAGAGAAAACAGAGGTTCTGGCTGCTACTGGAAATAGGAAAATAGGGGACCAGATTCAAGCTTCTGGGTGAAACAGGGACAGGGAACTGGCTGTAAGGTGTTGCAGTGCTGGGAAAGAACCTTAAGAGGCCTGGGAGGCCAGGACAGACCTCATTTTCTTAGTTGGCTTTGTTTATGAGAGAGAGAGTTTCTGGTTCACAGGACGAGGAAACGCAACCCCGATTCTAGGTGCATTCGATTTGTGCTACTTCAGGTGAGTCCAGTGTGTTCCAGTAGCGCTCTGATCGGTTATGGGATGTTTTGTGATGATTGAGTGCAACGAGCATTAGGAAGGGTTCAAACGCCCTGAAATCGCACCCGCCGCCGACGCAGTCGGACCAACCTACAGTGGTTCGATTTTCAAAATCGGACCACTCGTGCTCGGGAGTCGGACCGTCTGACTTCCAGAATCGGACCGTCCGACTGAGAGTGAGTCGGACCAGTCTGGTTCGATTACCAGAATCGGACCAGCTCGGTCGGACGTGCCACGTGGCACTCGGACTGCCCCTTATAATCGGACACTCAACTGTCTGATCAGACCATCCTGTCCGATCGAACCACTCGGACTAACCTGTTCGATCAGGCACCTCGTCCGATCGAAGAAATCGGACCGACCCCCGTCTGACTGTTAGAGTCGCACCATACTGGTCCGATTGCCAGAATCGGACCATCCGACTCTGAGAGTCGGACCATCCCGATCCGATTCCCAGAATTGGACCATCTTGCCAGAACACAAAGAGAAGGATCTTTTACTGACCTGACCACAGACCTGACCCCAGGACGCAACCCTGAACACCCCCAGAACCCAATTTGGCCATTAGAACCTCAGAGATTTATCAAACTCAGGGTGCGGAAAGACCATAGAATAGCCGGGAACCGAGTTGAAAACTCAAATTAGGCTCAGAACGTGGGTAGAAACAAGGTGGAGTTTGCATTAAACTCTTTTTGCATCGGCATTTCACTTTTGTGCTCCACTAAACCTACACAGCGAGAAAAGAGAAAAGCATGTTTTTGCACCAAGCACCACGAAAGCACTAAGCACAACGTGTGAGTAAGGGTCGACGCTGCTTTCAAATAACACGGAACACATCTGGATACCTAATAACATTAAGGAACCCACTAGTAGGAGGAGACCCCAAGACTTAGACAGGTGCCTGAGCGCCCTACTAGTAGTACCTGGAGAAAACACAAAGACACGAGAAGCAACAAGATAGAGGAGTGGAAGCTACCGGAGCTGATTGGATTCATCGACAACCTCGTGGAGCTGGAGGCAGAAACAATGTTGGGATCAATAGGCGATCAAGGGGAAGACTAATTAGATTTAGGAGAATTTCCAACTTCGGTCTAGGAACTGGTACACAACTACGATCTACTCACCAGGACTGAGATCCAAGGTAGACCTGTAGAGGAAGTGGTGGCTAACCTGGAAGAAGAGAGAAGAGCTATCAAGAGAGCATTGGAAGGCATAATTGCCTACAACCATGAGCAAAGGGCTAGAAGGCTGCAGCAGGATGTGGATATGTACGACGCTAGATGAGTACTAGACCTAGCTGGGGCAGCCAAGTCTGGACCGAATGTAGAGAGGGAACGGGCAGCAGAGGCTGGCATGACGTTGAGTGAACTAGTGGCAAAGTGACTCATGGACAATACATCCATGGAGCAAAGTGCTACTGCCCTAGCCACCGCGCTACTGTCAGGATTGGGAGTCATGCAAGGAGCTAAAGGGTAGACTAGAATCCCAATAGTAGCGAAACAACTAGCTCGATACGAACCTAGCAGTGACCCGTACAGCTTCATGGAGCAGTTCGAGCAAGTATGTGAGGTGAACGGTCTTACTGACCCTGCGCAGCGAGCTCAAGCTTTCGGCCTGTGCTTAGACGACAAGGGGAGGACCTGGTACTCTAGTCTGGATGACGCAGAACGTACAAACTTCGCTCATCTTAAGGGCCTCTTCATCAAGAGGTTTTTGGAGGTAGGGTACTCGGACAATCTCATTGTTAGGTTGATGAATATCAATCATCAAAGGGAGAAGGAGGACGTTAGGGATTACGTTACCCAGGTGCGCAGTCTCTATAAGAGAATCCCTGCCAATGAGCAACCCACCGAGAGGGCAGTCTCTACAATGTTCATGAACGGGATTCGAAGCGAGGAGCTCTAGAAGGCTTTGGCCAGTAACTCCACCTTACAACGAGACATGCTAGCTCGAGTCTTCGAGGAGGCAATACACGTAGATGATCAACTCAGGGAACGTAGCATGAGGATTACCAACTGGGATAGTGTGAGCCAAAGGGACCCTGAGAGATCAACCATCTTAGGGGAAAAAGTAACTGCTAGCGCGCAGGACAAGGGAAAGAGTGTAGACCACGACCAAGGGATGGCAGAGATGAGACTAGAGATTGCGCGATTGCAAGAGCTCGTTAGAAAGCCAGTAAGATCGCATGTACAATGTGTGTACTGCGATGGCAATCACCTCCTAGTGGAGTGCCAAGATCCTAGATCTCGGCCGTGCTCAAATTGCGGTAGATTCGGACATGATGCAGCGCATTGCAGAATGCCGAGGAGACTCCCATATACGCAACAGTACAACCCTCCATAGTTAGGTAATAGGCCACCTAATTTCTTTGGCAGGGGAACCCAGTTAGCTCTTCCAGCACCAATTGACCCAAGACTTGTCGTGCCTAGGCTGGAGATGAACTCAACTGGTATACCTAGGCCACTAGGGCCTTTTGTGACTCACCCACCTAGCGATGCTCCTGTTCACTTTGTGGAGGAGCCCAATGAGGAAGAGGCATATGTCAATCCTTATGTATCCTACGACGAGGAGGGCAACCCAGTCCTGATGGACTATCGGCCAGTATCGGTGATGGCCTTAGGAAGAGGACAAGGCAGAGGCTTTGGAGGGCCAAGCAAAGATCTGGTCACATGCTGGACTTGCGTCCATCCAGGCCACATTTCATCACGCTGCCCAGAGCGAGAACAAGCTAACAAGGACAAAGCGGATCTCCGATGCACAAAGTGTTGAATCACACATCTGTTTCCTGACTGTCCTAGGTGGAAGCCATCAACGAGCGCTGCCAACATGCCATCGGTGCCTTTGGGGCTCTTTGGAGTTGAAACTTTCGGTAGTGAGGATATGCCCATCCCACTACATGCTATGACGTGAGCTCAAACAAAACAAGCAGGCATCTTCTTACCAGGGCCAACTAACCTTGATGCAACCTCAATAGGGAAGAAAAGCCGGAGGAGACGAAAAAAGAGAACTGATGCCAAGCTAACCCTTAAAACCGAGGAAACGACTACGTTGGTAATGGGAAAGAGGGTCACAGACGCAGAGGCAGAGACCTCGGCTCCTAAGACAGCAGAGCTAGGGAGTGCCAAGGTAGGGGATGGAGCCCCAAGAGGAACACCAAGGAAAAGGGAATTCTCTTGCAAGAAAATCTATCTTGTAACATCAACAAGCTTTTTTATTAGGTTTTATATGATGACAATGAAGAAAAGAACACCAAGCACAACAAATCTTCATGCAACATCATGTAGATCTCCCACGGATTTGATAGAATCAACCATATTCTTCAATATCTTCATAGAATCCATCAATAGAACAAATAAAGCAAAGGAATACACCATCTTTGAATGGAAATACATCACATAGTATTCATTCTCAATGTCTTCATAGTCTTCTCTCTCAATCTCTCACATACAATCATAATGTTTTAGTAGAATTGGCTATCTCTGACTCTCTCTCTCTCTCTCTCTCTCTCTCTCTCTCCATCAATAATACATCATATCCTCACTAAAATCTCTCAATAATTACCCTCAATAATCATTCTTAGGTCGTGGATACCCCTCCCAAGAGGTGTGTCTGATATGAAGAGGCACCAGAGCCACTACAGTGTCCTTTCGTAGCTCACCATTGTCACTTCACTCCAGTCTTTACTTGAGTCTTCAACAGCTACTTCTTTTATTTCTTTTAGCTCTTTTGCACTTGTATTCACCTCTTTCCAAGGCTAGAAAACTTTCCCAAGCTACACTCTCATCCATCAGAATACATACAAAAGCATACAGAAGGTCTACAGAAGCTCATCAGAGAGTTACAAAAGGTCAACAGAAAGCATAAGAACCACATAACTCATACCAAAACCATTCCAAACCATCAAAAATCACTCAATAAGCTTTCAAACAATCTCAAACCCTATCAATCAATACTCCATCCCTCCATACAGAGAGAAAACAGAACAAAATAGAAGCTCAACAGAACCAATCAAGACCAATCAGAACATATCAGAACATCATCAGAACTTCACATCTCTACTAATAAACATCATGAGCTTAATAAAACCATTCCAACCTATCCAAAACACTCTCAAACCACTTCCAAACCAATCAATCATCTCATAAAATCAACCATTCAACTCCCAAAAACAACAAAAATCAGCCAAAAAATAGGTCATTTCAACACTCAACATATCCCCACACTTAATACGGAAGCGTCCTCGCGACCCAGGAAAAAGGAAATACAAGTTCATTCAAAAGCTCAACTTTGATCTTCAATAAATATTCAAAAACAGTCCATCCAACCACGACCCCAACTTACACATTGTATCTGATATAACGAATACAACGAAAGGAAAACCCTTTATACATTAACACTTCTTATCAAACTGGAAATCACAACAAACTTGTAAAGGATATAAGAGGTTTCTTCTTCTTCTGCATCAGCATCTTCAACTATCCAACCAGCAACACCATCACCACAATTCTCCAAAAATGTAGCTCGCACGAAAGCAAATCAAACAGGCAACCACCACGATCTTATCACATAAATTAACCCACAACACAAACACTACACACAACACAACCATCTGAATGACTCCTCCAAAAAGAGAGATTTATCATTAAAAATCATCCACCATACATGGCAAAGGTATCAATGAAGATGATACCTCTTGAAAGATTGGTGATTTTGAAAACTATCCATGGATAAGGATTCATCTACAAATGTTTTGGGAGGATTCTGAAAAAACTAAAGGCAGCACATCCTTTCCAACAGGACAAGGTATCTGCTAGGCAAACAGAGGGCATGAAAGTACAATACATCCAGTTGCTGGGAATCAATGCTCACATTGACATTCATGCACAACTTTGGAATAGGCTTTGAATCATTATGAGAATGCCTATGCATATACACCAGGTACCAAGTAAAATGAGTAGTTAAGCGCACAGAAGGATCTGCAGAGTGAGAATACTGCTGAGCAAAATGCAGATAATTCTGATAAGCCTGACTAGCACTTATACATTCTCTTGGGATCAATGGCCAAATGATTTGAGGTCTAGTAAGGGAATCATTTGAACTCCAGCCTCTTCTTCGAAGAATTTTCTGATCAAAACCTGGATACCCACTAACCAATTGAGGAGGATTAGGAATCGAAGTGTTAGGAGATGGAAGAGGGACTAATGAAAGAGGATGAAGTGATGGATAGGCAAAATCATAAAATGAGGAATGGATTAAAGATGGATTGGCTGAAAATTGAGGAGTTTTTGTTAAGAAAGGTGTTAAAAGATAAGCAAGAAAAGTTGATAGAATGTCAGGGGATGGGGAAGGACAAGGATCAGGAGGTAGAAAAACTCGATCTTCAATAAAAGAACAATGGGTAAAGATAGGAATTTGAGGAGATCCTTGAGGTTGGAAAAGAAGGGGTAAAATGACTTTTGGGTTAGATTGAAAAAGGGAAATATAAGCATCATACCTATGAGCCATTTGTTGATAATGAGTTAGACAGGGTAAGGATGGACCTAAAGCTGATCTACGATGATAGGCTTCAAAGAAAGAAGTATCAAATGGAGGTTGATTGGAAAGATAGGCTAAAAGATCCACCCTCAGTTGGTTAGTGTTCTGGGCATGAGCTGAAGCTTTGACCTGACGGTGATTCAAAATGACAGAATCAACCATAGTGTGCCATGAAAACTCAGGACACTCGGCCATCTTTGAAGAATATCCCTGGAACATCTCATCAATCCTCAACTCCAAATGTCGGACATATAAAGAAGCTTGCAATACCACATCTCCGACATACCAAGCCAGATCTTCATCATCTGGAATCAGTAAATCACCCCTCAAATACATATAGGACACAAGCATCGTATCTGGAGTGACAGAGTCTTCAAAAACCATCCTCACGACTTCTATCAGCAAATCTGATAACCAGGCCCCACTCCATCTATCCTCTGGAATAGGTAAATCCATCGTGGAAAGCTTTATATAGAAGGCCAACTTCTGTTGTTGATAATGGACAAAAAAGGAATGATCTGGTGGAACATATTCTTGATACTGCTCAAAAGAAGACCATAACAAATCCATACGAGATTGCAATCTTTCCACCTTGGCCTGGAATAAGGGACATAAGGTAGCCTGTCTCTGAAGAGCTGCCAAGTCTGCAGGGGATAAAAGAGAAACTGGCTGCACAGGACTCTGTGTATTAGACCAAGTCTGAGCCAACTGATCTTTGAGTTGCTGGATTTGAGCATTGCTCTGGTCTAAAATAGCTGTGGTGGATTTCAACTTCTCTGCTTGGGCAGCTATCACCTCCTTCATCTCTTGACTCTCATTCTGTAACTTATCCCTCTCCTTTGTTTACAGCAACCACTTGAGACCTAGCTTCTGCCAACTCAGCTTTCAACTTAGAGATTTCAGCTTTCTGAGTATCCACTAGCTTAGTCTGCTGCTCCATTTGCATACAAAGGTCAGAGAATTTTTCCTGAGCAGAGGCTAACTCAGTATTGGTCTTATTCAATTCCTCCTTAGACTACTGAACTTCATCATAAAATGAAGAATATAATTGCTGGATACAAGCAGTCATCGAAAGCTCAATAGAACTCTGGATATCCTTGCACAAGAATGGAATAGCATCTCCTGTTACCACATGGTGAACAAAAGGAATAGTAAGGTCGAGCATCCCATCTCTATGGGCTCTGAAAAGATTTGGCATCTGAAGGAAAGCAGGCAAGCTGTTGCAAGACTGGGCAGGAATCGTCACTGGAACTGGAGGAATAGGCAGTGAATCAGCCACCCTCTTGAGGCGTTTTCTCTGAATGACCAGGGGAGGAGGAGAATCATCATCCTCAATTATCACTTCATCATCTTCATTATGAGGCAGAGGAGGAACTTCTGGAGGATCAACTGGAGGTAAAGGAACTTCCTTTGCAGGGGCAGCATGTAATAAGAAGACATACAGAAAGGACCCAAGTGTAACATTAGTCACATTTCCTCGAGTAGCTCGGATAAAATGGTGATCCATCTTGGAGAGGAGGTAGGTACTCCGATCAATGGTTATGCCTTTCAAAATCATTCGTCAAGCTGTAAACAACTCCTTGGAAAGATAATGAGATGGGGATTTTGCAGGCATGAACCTGTCCTGAAGGAATTGGCATATTTGTTTCCATAAGGGATTGGAAATCATGGAAACACCCACTCCTGACGTGGTAATGACCTTCTTCGGATCAAGAATATCTTGAGTCTGCTTCTGCAACAGCTTCAAAATATCATCATTGGTAAACAATTGTCTGGCAGCAGGGACAGACTCCCCATGATATGGCAGACCAAGAGCCTTGCCTAGACTCTTCGGTGTCAGAAGAACAGTAGTACCATGGACTGGGCCAAACCTCTTGCTGTAAGAGGCTAGAAACTCGTCACAAAGGGAAGGATCATCTGGAACCAGTGGAAAAGAAAGGCTCACGAACTTGGACAAGCCCGCTTTAGCAACAACGTCCGAATCGAGTAACAAAGAATAATCATGTACAGCCAAATGAACATACTGAATCGGGGGAGGAGTACGAGAGGGCGCCATTCAGATGGTTACACACACACCACAAATACATACAAACAAAAAGAATGCCTACAAAAGAACAGACAAAAACCAAGGATAAGATATCAACCAAGGTGGTAAAATGTGACTCGACCAACTATCCCCAAGCAAACCACAGCCTAGAAAAAATTCGGCATGACCTCTACACATATGCAACCGAAAGCTTCATGCTATGCAACATGCAAACACCCAAATCCCCGTATCAGGCAATAAAGAAAAAACTACACACCGTATCCTTAACCGTAACAAAGAAACTGAACCAAAACATAACAACAACCCACACATATCATGACCACAACTTTGATAATCAGGTTTGACCATGGAGACAACTCCGAAGACCTCGCGTACCCATCCCATGAAACGAGTTTATTAAAAAGAGAAAATAAGTGCAGTGAGGGGGTATTAATCATTTTAATAAATTATTAAGAAATGGATGAATTTTTAATTAAGTGATAAACCTTATTAAGAAAACGGCGGTTCCTTCTTAAAATTTAATTACCAATTATTAGGTTAAAGCGGTGCTTTAATCCGAATCCCGGACTTCGATACCCAGACTGGGTCTCTAAATGCCAATTCATTTATTAAAAATTAAGGTGATGTGGAGCACTTTTTTGCCAGCGCGTGCTCTTGTGACGGCTGATTCATTGTTATTAAAAATATTAAAGTGCCTCTTAGGCGCACTTAGCGCGTGCTAAGTGAATGGCGGTTTAATTTTTATTATAAAATGGTGTGTTTGGCGCGAGCGCACGTGCCATGGTGGTGTTTAGGGTTCATGTTAAAAATTAAACGTGAATTTTGGGGTAGCGGAAAAAATAAAAAATATAAAAGAAAAATACCTGGAAGTGGGTGTATGTGTATGCAATGAATGCACACTTCTCAATCCCAAAATGGAGGTCAGCAATCCAAAAAGAACCAAGGTATTTGGATTTTTCTAGAATTTTCAGTTTGTCTTTTGAATGAAAGAGAATTTTTCATGAATTTAGGTATTTTTAATGAAGTATTTTTCCATAAAATAATAATAAAATAAAATGACACATCATTTTCAGCTTAGAAAATAGTCCAAAAATAAGTTAAAAAAATGAATGGAATTTTTAGGAAATTTTTTGCAATTAAATTGGAATTTTTACCATTTTTAATGAATTATTTTCATATTTTGGGTATTTTTAAAAGAATTTTTAATTTTAAAATGGTCGAAAATTTTTTTCTTCTAAAATTTGCAGTTTAGAAAAATATGGCAATTTACGGCAGAAATATTGGGAATTTTTCAAGATTTTTCTTCTCTTTTTTTGAATTTTAAGTGTTTTTTAATTATTTTTGTGTAATTTTTCAATGTATTTTTAAGGTTTTCGGGTTTTGGAATTAAAAATCCGGGAATATACCAAGGAATAGACTGTGTGTCAGCTGCGTGTGAACAGTTGGCTGGTGCACACCACCTCACAGACCAGCTAACGCGCGTCCCCGCGCATGAACAGCCGCGAACGGTCTCCCGCACACGAACACGAACAATCACACAAACAACCACACGTTCATGTGTCAAGGGGCTGAGAAGAGGGGCCTACGGGTTTCTGCATGGTTTGGTCGGGTGCTGCTGGGTGTCGTCCAGTGGTTGCTGCGGGTGGGACTGGGGGCTTATGGGGGGTTTTCTGCGGGTGGGACGGGGGGAGCAGGGGCTTAAGAAGGGGTAAGGTGGGTTGTGGGGTTGGTGGGGTGGGATTGGGGCTTGGGGGGAAGGGGGAAGGAGGCCCAGCGGGCGGATGGCGGCGGACAGAGGGCCACAGGCGGCGTCCAGAGGCGCTCGGCGGTGGGCACCACGAGGAGGGCTGGTAGTGAGGACGCAGACGGCGGGCACCAGAGCGGGCGCGGCGTTAGAGGCAGGGCCGAGCGGCGGCGTCCTGGGCGCAGACGGCGGCGTCAAAGGCGGGGCAGTGGCGTGGCCCAGCGGCGCCGTGGAGGAGAGGCCCACGAGGAGGGGGCAGGGCGCTGCACGGCGTGAAGAGGGAGGGAGGAGAGGACAGAGCATTAGGCGTGAAGGAGGGAGGCGGACGAGGAGGGGTGGCGCTGTGGAGGAGAGAGGGAGGAGAAGGGCAGGGCGTCGTGGAGGAGGGGAGGGAGGAGAGGAGGAGATGGAGGAGCGTGAAGGAGAGGGAGATGGAGGTGGAGATGAGGAGGGAGAAGGCACGCAGGGGGAGGGAGAGGGAGAGAGGTGGTTGGGGGGGACGGGGTCGGGGAGAGAGAAAGGTGGGGGGATAGGGAAGGGTGCCCGGGGGGTGGAAATGGGCGGGGTGCCCATGGGAGGGGTGACCCGCCATAAAAGAAAGACGGACCCCCGTCCCGCGCGCATACACGGGGCGGGGTAAAAAAATTTGCCGTGACGGGATCAAAATAGCGCCGGCATGGCGGTATAGAGCACGTGGACGCAACCAGGGCGCGTGGAGACACGGGAAATCGAAAACGGGCACTTTCACGCGCGGGATAAGTCGCGCGAAAATACGAAAAAATAAAAAAAAAATCTCCCAATCCGGGCATCGAAACGAAATGTCATAAAAACAAAAATTGGGCAGGATGGCAGGGGGAAGACAGGGAAAAAATGCAACGGGGGTTCCAAGGGAAAGACAGGGCGTTCACATGCAAAAAACCATAAAAAACGGGTCCAACAACGCAAACAAACATTAATATCGGAAGATCCGTGCATCGAAATGAAGTGTAGGAAAAATGAAAAATGTGCAGAAAGAACGGGAGCTCGACAATCCTATAACATCAAAACATGGTTCCGACTGAGATAGGACGCGTTCACATGGGAAAAACCCAAAAAACAGACCCGAAAATAAAATCGGAAATTAATATTGGACGAACCGCGAGCCGGAATGACATGCAGTAAAAAGGAAAAATGTCTGCAAGAAGGGGTGGCATAGGGATCTCATGTCAAAACGCAGTTCCGACTAAAGTAGGAGGGGTTCACATGCGAAAAATACCAAAAATGCATCCGAAAACACATTTAAAAATTAATAATTAAAAATCCAAAAGTTGAAAGAGGGTGGAGGACAAAGGAGAAAGGTGGAGGAAGGTTGGACACGGCTGTCAAATCAAATTGGAATTCCGATGCAAACAAGGCAGGTTCACATGGAAAAATGTCAAAAAGACGCACGAAAAAGTCTCGAGAAACCGCAAAAATTAATATTGGACAAACCGTGCATCAAAATGACACAGAGTAAAAAGGAAAAATGTCAGGGAGAAAATGGTTGTCAGGGCTATGACGTCAGATCACGGGTCCGAAGCAAGCAAAGCACGTTCACATGGAAAACCAACCGATTTACGCAAAAGGCTTCAAAAATGAATAACTTTAGAACTGGGTGTCGAAACAGGGGTGGGTAAAAAGGAAAAATGGTCAATTCGAAGGGATGAATAGGGCTGTAAGGTTGGATGTGGATTTCAGTGAACGTAGGGTGCATGCACCTGACAGGACAACAAAATCAGGGAATGAAGGAAAACTGCAAGGGAACAGCCCCGAGGGTGGGTGAAAAATGAACGGGTGGGTGGGAAGGGACCCCAATAGGGTAAAAGAAAGTTATGGCATAGAGGTATAAGCAGGTTGAGGCATATGCAGAGGGGTATGCAATGTAGACGCGCAGGGACGTGTCCCCACACTTAAAACCTTAACGGGTAGGGTTAACCGAGCAACAGGGACCTAATACCACACAACAGACCATCCACTAACGTTCCCACACTTAAAACATGACCGTCACTGAGAAACAGAAGGTGTAGGGTTAGAAAAACTTGGCCCATGTTGTCGAGAATCAAGGTTGACTGTCGATGGCGCGTCCTGTGTTGTTGTCGGCTGTAGGAGGTACCAAGGTATCTTCACAGTACACATCCTTCATGGTAGGGACCACGCGGCAGCACCCAGGGAGGTAGCTGGTTAAAGAAATCGCAGGAAAGTCACCGATGGTGAGGGATATTACACTCAACTCACAATCACTCATATGGAATGAAAGAGCAATCACTCACCCCATGACTAATATCACTCGAGAAAGAGTAATTGAAACCCATATCTCATACTCGGTTTAGAAATCGACAAGGGAATGGTGCAGAGAGAGTATGCCAGGGTGCACAGTTGATGGTGCATCAGTGCGTCCAACCCGTCTGGCATAAGTGCAAGGAGGAAGGCAAGGGAGCCTTACAGTGCAGTGTACAGAGCAGGGTGACGTGTCCTGTGATGACGGCAGAAACCCACCCCGTGGGTGCATAGGGAAACGGGAACATACTTGACTCCAAGTGTCGTAACGTCCCTCAATCTCACCTCTCGGTAATTGATTGAAGAAACTCCAGTCACACTCAGCCCACCCTCTGTCTCATGCTCTGCTGATAGATACAGGAGGGCAACCATGTCCTGAAACCCATTGATGTTATCCTCACAGTCACTTGTGCAAAGGTTGTATGCCTTATGCGCATTTGATGGTGCACTGTGCATCCCGCCCTGTGCCGGCATACGGTGCGAGAAGGAAGGCCAGGGAGCCTTATAGTGCAGTGCACAAAAATAGATCGTGCTTTGTGCATTGAGAGGCCCGTCCCGTGCGTGCAACACTGCATTCACATTTCTCACCTCTCATTTGATTTGAAGGGAAAAGATTGGTTACTCGCCCCACCCTCTATCTCACTCTCCGATAGATACAGAAGGCAGCCCTACTCACTTCCCCATCCAGTTAGGATGAAAGCTCACATCACTCGATTGTTTGTTGATGAAGATCGCGTCGTCAGTTGTTGAAGAGGCATACCCAGGGAGGTAGCCATTAAATCTGGTACTTCAATTGGTTGTAGAAAAGATTGTCTGCGAAAGGGGGCAGACAGACTGATGAAGTTGCAAAGACAGCGCACCAAGGGAGGTGGCTTCAATTTTCTTCTGGACCATTTTCTGTTGGTGAGTCAGTTATCCTGAACTGCGGGGTGTTACCACCTTTTCCACAGCCAGCTTCTCGCCCAAGGGTGTTGACCACCTTTTCTTGGAACGAGGCCTGCTATGACAGGGAATTTCTTCCTTTTCTCCCATAACAATTTTGTTTTTCTTGTTTTTTTTCTTGTTTTGTTGTTGTTTTTTTTCTCTTTTTTTTTTCTCCTATTCACCTTTTCTCGAAGAATAGGACGGCATGACAGGGACCGAAGTCCTTTTCTCCCATGACCGATATGTATATATTTTTTCTTTTTTTTTTCTTCTTTCGTTTCAAATTAAGCAAGGGAATGGTGGAAATACCATTTGTCAAAACCCACCTCGCCACTGCCGCTGGTGGAAAATAGAGGATAAGAGATCAAGGCTAGAAGGTGGGATTGAGGGGACAGAGGGTTGCGTCCACCTCATTAGGAGTGGCTAAAGAACGGCTATCAGAAGTAGCATCATAAGAGTGATAGTGCCACGCCAACGAGGGAAAGGATCAGGTGACCGTGATTGTCAAGATCCCCAAGGAGGAAAGTACTTCCTCAGGCGATATCCATTGATCAGGAAGGGATCATCAGAGGTATCAACGGTCGAGCCATTAGGGTTGACAGCAAGTACCTTATATGGACCCATCCACCGCTGTTGAAGCTTGCCAGGAAACTTGCCAAATCGTGAATCATAGGCTAGGACCAAATCACCTTCCTTGAACTCCTTGTGCTTGATGAAGCTGTCATGGTAAGCCTTACGTCGAGCTTGCGTGGCTTCCATGCACTGTAGAGCCATCCTGCAAGTTTCGTCCAAACATTCCAGGTGCAGGAGACGGCGTTGCAGTGAATCATCATTCCCCAAACGCTCTTTGATAGCCACTCGCAAAGAGGGCAATTCCAATTCAACAGGGAAAACAGCTTCTGTACCATACACCAGCTGGAAGGGTGTTTGTCCTGTTGTTGCTTTATGGGAGGTTCTGTACGCCCAGAGGGCCTCTATAAGTCGATCGTCCCAATCATGATGATGTGTGGCAATTGTTCTTGTCAGGATTGAGGAGAGGATGCAATTTGTGACTTCGACTTGGCCATTGGCTCTGGGGTAATAAGGAGTGGACTTGCGATGGCGGATCTTATACAGCTCTGTCAACTCTTCCATGACTTTATTAATGAAATGAGTGCCTCTGTCACTTACCAGCTCTAGGGGACTGCCAAACCGAGTGATGATATTCTCGTACATGACGAGCAGAGCCTTCCTGGCTATGGCTTCTCCTGTAAAGTGGCCTCCACATGGCTCGTCATGGCAAGCCTTCAGAACAATCCCAATCTCATCTCCTGCAACACATCTTCTGAGCACTTCATCTTTGCCTTTCTTGTACAGTGCACCGCCTAACAGGGTGTAGGGGGCTGATTCTAACATAAGCTTCTTCCTTTCCCGACTAGAAATACCAGGAGGGTACTGTTGGGTTGCCAACAAATTGGCAATGTCTGCATACCAGGGAGTTACAGTATCGATCAGGAATAGGGAAGCATCAGGGAGGTCTGGATCATCCTGCTCCTCGTCTGCAGTTTGCGGGATACGCGACAGATGATCAGCCAGAACATGGGAACGACTAGGCTTAGTAATCAGCTCAAACTCGAACTCCTGGAATAGAAGGAGCCATCTCATCATTCGTCCTTTCACGTCTGCTTTGTTCATCAGGAAGGATAGGGCCTCATGATCCACATAAAATTCAAAGTGGGTAGACAGTAGGTAGTGGCGGAACTTCTCTAGGAAAAATACCATTGCCAAGCACTCCAGCTCTGTCACTGTGTAGTTCCATTCCCTATCAGTGACTTTTCAGCTTGCATAATAAATCGGTTGATCCAGCTTCGAGGAGCCCTTTTGGCATAGGATAGCACCGAGCCCTTCAACTGATGCATCAGTGTGTACATGGATCTCTTTCGCTCAATCAGGAGGTTGCAGAATGGGTGCCTCAATTAGACACTGCTTCAGAGTGTTGAAGGCTGTGTCACATTCTTCTGTCCAAACAAACTCTGCATCTTTCCTCAGAAGCTTGTGCAAGGAGATTGCCTTTATTGCAAAATGGGCTATGAACCTTCTGTAGTAACTCACGTGGCCTAGGAATCCCCTCAACTGTTTGAGGTTGGTGGGTGCTGTCAGAGCTACGATCTTTTCGATCTTTGCAGGGTCTGTTGATATCCCTTGTGCAGAGACAATGTGGCCCAACAGAACTCCAGAAGA